>NW_005179010.1:95558-229401 GCF_000350225.1 Chondrus crispus | reverse complement strand
CTTCCTCTGCATCGCCAATCTCCTGTAGCACGGGCTCAATGCATGCACAAACGCATTCTTTCTTCCTACCCGTTGCTACAGTTGAGTGTCGCCTTAGTTGTGTTTGGGGCTCGGACCAGCAGGGCTTTGCTGATCCGCCCTGCCTTTTTCCTGTTTTGCTCTGTCACTCTTCTTCTTCTCACAGTCACGAGAGATGTGTCCAAGTTTCTGACAGTAGTGACATCGGAAGCTCGCGAAGCGGTCTTCTCTCAGCATGCCGTCTCTGCTTTTCTCTGTCCCTCCGTTTTCACGGACTTCACGCACCATCTCCGATCGATTGCCTTTTGCCGTAGATAAAGTAGCAACTCTGCATACCACCTCATCCAACGTTCCGGAGACGAGCTTCGCTTGATCCTGCAAGCGATTCGGCAGACCGTTTTTGAGACGATTAAGTAGCAGCCCATCGTCTATGACATCTGGGAGCAACAGAGAAGCCGAACGGAGACGCCATGCATATTTCTCAAATGTCTCAAATTTTTCGTTCCAGTACATCGCGAAAAATCGATCGCGAAGGGCAGATTGGTGAATTTCATTGCATAACCTCTTGGAAAGCAATTCCCAGAGCCTCTCACAGCTTACATCAGAATTGAAGCTGGCAATCTCCTCATACACCAATCTGGCATCTCCATCAAATGCCAACGGCAGCAGCCTTTTCATTCCCGCTTGTGTGGTTGGAAAATCTGCAGCCAATCTATCCCAACAGCGCTTTGCTACGAAGAATGATCCGTCCCCAATGCTCCTGCATCGAGTGCTCTGTAACCCTTTCTGATAGATCTTGTACGCAATATGCGTGGGATATATTTCATAATCTCCCGAGAATGGCCTTGAAGCATTTACTTCCATCCTAGAAGCTGCGTGGTCCATTCTTGCAGCATGGCGGCCACTGTCGACAAAAGTCCCTTGAGGAGCTTGGTATGTTGACAAATGCTCCTCCTCAACTCCTTCGTCCTCAAGGCTGGCAAGATGCTGTGACTGTGGCACAGAGGCAATTGCGCATGCCTCGCTAACATGCTTCTCTTGGAGATACTCGAAAGCCTTGAGGAGTTGTGACATGGAACTCTCCAGTTGCTCCATTCGCAGCATGGTTGAGGCATCCCGGCTTTGATTATTCACAAACGTTCCCGGTGTCACTTCCGCTTCTTCTCTCAGCGAAGGCCCATGATCGGGTGACGTCGGAACTTGCACAATTTCCGGCACATTCAGATCATCCGACGCTTCGTAGCCCCTTTCTGGATTGGCACGCGTCCCAGGTGCCATCTTGACCTTCAACACTTAGAACCTTTTCGTCCCTTGTGCTATCACCTGCCGCAGCGAGCAGCTGCGCGCCTTTTACAATATTGTAATGTTACAGGTACAACCTGCAAGCGCAGTCCGCAGGATGTTGAGCAGTGATCTCCGGACAAATCAGACAGACTTGGTCCTCAGGAGATACACGAATGGATAAATCAACAAAAACAGATGAACCCAATTTAGTCACACAGCACGTAGTCAAAGCCTAACGCGCAACAACAGTTGCAGATCAGCAACAAACACAATAGAAAACAGCCGTACTGCAAGCCAACAGCTGCAGCCTCAACGACAGACCACGGTGGGAATCAGCAAACAACCGCAACAGCAGTCACAGCCAAACTAGCGACGACTCAGACGCCAGCGCGCTTCCCCCCTTCCTCCTTCGCTCACCCCCCGCTTCCCTCCATCCTTCTCAAATACCCCATCCTATGTCCCTTCGACCACCAGCCAGGAACTGACAGACCCCTCTCACCTGCCACGTTCACCGCGTCCTCCCTTGTCCAACGGACGTCTAGACCTCTTTGCCAAGTCCCTTCCACGATCCCTTTTGACTCGAACGGTTGCGTCCAGCCATGAAGCAAGATCCATAATTGAAACATGTCTTGGAATGAACAGCACTGCAATCGACCGGTGTGTCCGCACACTGCGCAATTTGCAGTGTCAGCACCTACACGTTTTCGTACTGCCAATCCCGATTACTCACTATGGTTGATCCAGATTCCTCATCCGCTGCGCACAACGTGCAACATTCGTCCTTTGTCAAATCACTTGCGACAGTACCCCACTTGTTGCAAGGCCATGGTGCGGGCGGCATCGACTTCTAACGTGCCGGGCCGTACTACATGGCCTAGATACTTGATTCTTTCGACGAAAAATTCGCACTTGTGCAGCTTCAGCTTGACTCCTGCTTTCTCCAGAACTGAGAGGATTTCATCAACATGGATCATGTGCTCCTCCCAAGACTTGCTGAAGATAATGATGTAGTGTAAATAGACTAAACAAGATGCCAACGGATAGGGGAGAGCAAAATATCCATTGCTCTCTGAAACGTCGCTGGCGCATTGGTAAGCCAGCCCAAAGGGCATTCTTGCGAATCGATATAAACTGGAATGACATGAAAAGGTCGTCTTGTCACGGTCATTCTCTGGAATTGGCATCTGCCAATATCCTTAAATGGGTTGCAACGCCGAAAAAACTTTGGTGTCACCAAGCGAGTCTAAACACTCGTCCATCCTTGGTAAAGGGTACGTATCCTTAACTGTATCCTTTCCCCTTCTCCATCTTCCTCGTCCTCTCTCTGAGCGAGAGTCCGTTTCCTTTTTCTCGGCGAGAATTTCTGCACAATCGGAACCTCCGAAAAATTCACCAACTCCACCTTCTTCCTCCGAGAGTAAATAGCTTCTACGAACCGATCACAGTAGTCCGCACCTAGAATTAGCGTCACGGCGAATTTCTCGCATACTATAAATTCGGCTGTAGCCACAAAACGTCCAAGCCTCACAGGCATCTTGATCGTACCATGCGAAGCGGCCTGTTATTTGCATCGCCGATGTCTTGTATGGGTCCAAAGGAGACCAGAGTTTCCAGACCTGCGGGAAGTTCCGATTTCCGATTCAGGTTTGGGCCAGCGCCAGTGTCCAACACAGACAATACGCGGCTCATCAGCCCGACCGTCAGTCCAATGTCTGCGAGGACCTTATAATTTTTCCTGGCAAGGACTAAAATCTTCTCGGGACACTCCCTGCGCTTGACCCTGTACCAGGGGCGTCGGACTTCTGTCAGCGGGTCGTCCTTGCCTCTGCGCAAATTTTTCTTGACTCGTACGGGTTCTGTCGGCTTGTAAACAATTCGCACTACCTCCTCGTCGGAGACTACCTTCCTCTCCAAAATCGGGGAACGGGACAAAGTCCCGGACATGGTTCGGCCGACACATGTCCCTCCCTCGAAATTATTTGAGGTTCCCTTCATCAGTTTCCCTGCTGCGTCGGGTTTCTTCTCACGTCTGACGATGGCCCTGCGGCCAGCCTTCCTGAAGTTCGGTTCGAACCCTCCCTTGACGCACTCGACGTGCTCGCGGTTTGCGATTCGAACAATTGCTTCACCTTCAGGTAGCTCGTCGACAGAATTCCCAGCCTCTCCATCGGGGACAGTGCATCATAGTTCCCTAGAACTGGACGCATCTTTCGGAACGAGAGCAGGTACGTGGGCACTCCGTGCCCTTTCTCATAGCAATGATAGAATATGAGGCCATGGGTTTTCTGAGGGTACGGCGGCCTCGACGGCCCACGGGCCGGAGGCCTTCCTGACCACCCCGGTCTCCGAAAACTCGTACCCTTGTCCTCCATCTGGCCGATCGCTTCGTCCGTGGCGAAACTTTGTTGTAGCCACTGTACAGCCTCCGGCGAGACGGAAACCTTCCCATGATGAGACCCGGCCGTCTGTGACACAGAAGTGTACTCTCTTTGGTCAATCCCGTCGAAGAACTCGGGCAACCAGCGGATCGCTTGACCTTCGTTCATCTCCTGCGTGTCGAATTTTTGTACCAGCTTGGCCAAAAAACGAAAACGAGGACTCCGGCCTTCGCCTGTGAAGGTGTTGTCCCTCTTCACCTTCGGCGGTATATCCCGTCGAATTTTTCGCACGGCGGTTCGCCGGGAGCTCGAGAGGTAGGTCTGCGGGTTCCGTAGATGATACGTCCGGTAAGAAAGTAATTTCTTGAAGAGATGGTTGGTCGGATTCAGCTCCTCCAACCGCCCCCATCGCGGTCCGCGTTGCGTCGCGATATCTTCAGGCTCTGCGTCCAGATTTCTCCGTGAGGCAGATGACGTAATTCCGCCTCTCCTGGAGGTCTTCTTATTCGATGAAATTCTATTTCCTTCTGCTGATCGACGATCGGAATTTCTTGAGTGGTCCGACGAACCCTCACCACTCATTTGTGCGGAACCATTCGACTCCGAATGTGAGTCGCAATTTTCTCGCTCGTCACCGAAGTGACTTTTTTCTTTCGGCCTCTGGCCGATTTGGAACTTCTCCTCCTGGAGTTTCCGTTTTGGACTAAATTGGCCTCCATCGTTGGATCCTCGGGTTCGCCATTGGCGAGCGTCCTTGAATCCAATCTTGGTCCCGACCGGCCTGCAGCTTGCTCAAGGTCCTTGACTCTTCGAACGGCGCGGCCGAACTTCTCATCGATGCTGTCCCTTGTCTTGGCCAGCGTTTCCAAGGCCTGATTGGCGTCTCGCCACGCTTCTTTCGCGGCGAGTTTCAGCCAATCGAGAACCTCGGGGTCGCGGCCCTTAGACGCATCAGTAAATAACTTCTCAACGAGAACCACACGAGCTGTCAGCTTTTCCAACGCGGTGTGGAACTCGGATTTTGGCAACTCCTGTTGCTTCTGAAAAATACCCAGCTCGTCTTCAAACTTCTTCTTCGTCTCCTGACGAAGTTATTCGCCCAAAATTCGTAGACTTTCTTCCAGGTCATTCTTCTCGACTTGTGTCCCCAACGGGGACTCTTCTTCTCCGGGGTCGGCGACCGAGTTGGCCTGGCTGCGCGTACGCGGCCCTCGCAGGATTTGCGAGCCCGGCACCGATCCGGTTCTTCTTACTACGGGACCACTGTCCCTCGATTGGCTTGAAGCCATGGCCCGTTCTCAATAAACGCGACATTTCGAATAATTTCCTAGACTTGAAATTCTGAACTCTACCTTTCAGATTGTACTTTCCAGACTTGTAGGGAGACCACTGTTGTGGTGTGTCTCCAGACTGGGACTTTCGTAGGCAAAGTTCTAGATCAGGTCTCCTGTACTTCCATTCTAGGTTGGGAGACCACTTTTGCGGTGCAATGCGCCTGGTAAGCAGTGGGCAAGGTCGAAGATCCTCACGGCCGGAAAACAAACAAACAAACGAAACAACCAAAGCAGCCGGCGACGCAATACCACGGAGTGTTCGGAGCTCCCTTTCCCTTTATGCGGGCTTGCGGACCGCCGTAGCTCGAATGCCTGAAAGGTGGGGCAAAGGAAGAAAAGCCCGGCCCGGGATTATAGGTGTGGTAAAGACTTGAAAAGGCAAATGCTCGACGAGTGCGGGGTGTCTAGGCAGACCGAACCCGCTGGGTCGTGAATCCAGCGCTCGTGGAGCGCCTTGATACTTTATACCCTTGATAAGGTCTTCGACGGGGGCGTCGCACCGTACCGCGTC
Source organism: Chondrus crispus (assembly GCF_000350225.1). Lineage (NCBI taxonomy): Eukaryota > Rhodophyta > Florideophyceae > Gigartinales > Gigartinaceae > Chondrus > Chondrus crispus. The sequence continues at coordinate 223,876 of NW_005179010.1, read as the reverse complement.
GGGAAAAAGAAAACGTAGCAGGGCTACACCGTCGTACTGCCCGATGGCAAAGTACCAACACCGGATCGGTCGCAACCAGATTCCGATGGAACCAGCGCTATCATATATATGAGATCAGATCTTCGTCAAAGACGTCGTCGCAACAGACTCCGACGGAACAGGCAACAAGAGCAGTGCTATACCTTCGTACTGCCCGATGGCAAAGTAACAACACCGGATCGATCGCAACCGGATTCCGATGGAACTAACTCTGAGAAAAGCACCACTGGTGCACCAACACAGAAGCACGATGGCTAATGAAGTCACGTTGCGGATCGCAATCCTACAAGGTGGGACCAACTCAAGATTGAGGGAAATTAGGATAGAGAAATTAGGATAGGGAAATAAAGGAAAAAGAAAGGGGACTCCCGAGCGCTGAAGGATGCCGTAGGCTTAGGTAAAAGGGAGCGTCTTGGTAGAGTCGGACTTCGACCAACTTGGTCGAAGTCCAACTCTTCCAAGAGTTGCCGGAGTTGAATGTCGCCTTGAAGGCGACATTCAAATCCGGCAACTCGGGTTACTTTTACTGACTTCGTGGCCAGTGGGCTAAGGTATATATCGCCCCGCCGCGGCCACTACAGTAGCTTGCGGGGCTAGATCCTAAATCTAATCTAATTTCAGCCAAATTAATGCTAACTAAATAAAATTAATAATTAAAATTAAAACTGTGCAAATATTCACACGTGTGTCCCCCAACCCCGCACTACGGTGTTCACATTCCGATTTAGTTTCTTTTCCCTTCACCCCCTTGTGCAACCCTTTACTGCAGTACAGTACAATGACACCACAGTTCCATGACGCAACACATTCCTGAAAAGAATTTTTTTGCCTTTGAATACGAATGGGCATGGCTCTGTACTGCCAGCTGCGGATATTTTGGGCACCATCGTTACTCTCTTGTCGTGCGAGAAGCTGGGGACTTTTATGTCTTGCGAGCAATTGCGAGGGATCATTTTTCTTGATCTTGACCTGGCATTTAAATCCTTGCCAGGTGTAACTTCACACTCGTCCAAGTTCCACATACATTCAGCGTCGATGTCGTGTTCTGCAATTATTCTCTCAACAGTAACAAAATGCGTAGCCAAGACCTCCCCACTACATGCTGCGAATCTCTCGGCTTCTTGCTTTGTTGGTTTAGAAATTTTGATGCGTTTGTTGTGCCTCTTAATGAAGTTTTGTAAGCACGTTCTACTCGGTGGTCCCTCGCCAAATGGCAGTAGCGCTTGTCTTGCTGGCGTCATGTGAGACACCATTATTGTAACAGCCAGTCTCAAATAATGGGAGTCCATCGGTATTCCTTTGTTTGCGTAATCAGTAAGGAGAGCGAGAATTGGTTTCTTTTCTTGATCAGTTACCGCACGTGATCGCCCAGTCTGCTTTGTGATTGTTTTGTTTAGCGTTGCTGCGGCGTACTGTACTGTGAACCGAGGAATTTAAACCCACTTTGCGCCATCTCTTGCAGGCATTCTCCCTGCTCGGTACTCATGAACCGCAAGACGTTTGCGGTTTTCACGGCGCCGAGGTACATGCGGAGGGCTCATAATGTCGCCTTATATTATCGCAGGGATGCTAAATTGAGAAGAAAGAACAAGAAAAAGTGGGGAAGAGTGAAAAGGGGGGTAGGAGTTCTAGTTTTATGCCTGCTTGTGTATAGAAAGGCGGGGTTATGGCGACATTGATCCCAGAAATCCGCCCTCTCACTGTATTCATGAGCATTGTGAGATATTTTTAGGGAAATATTTGCATTTTACTGTAGAGGGAGATTTTATTCTGTAGTCCGAGATTTTATTTGAATTTTAGAGAAGCGCACGCCGACGGCCCGGCGGAATCCGGGCCGGATGCGTGGACGCTTCTGGAAGGAATTTCGTAGAAAAAAAAGAGAGAGGGTGGCGGGCGCTGCGAGGAAGGGGGGACGACACTCGGCCAACCCTCACCACGAACGGCACGCTCCCCAGAACCGCCTCCCCCATTTCACCGACAACATGGTACTCTTGTGGAGGGCCGACGCAGAGACACGTGCGGGCCCTAACTCTGTTACCTACGATGGGTCGAACGGGTCAGATGTTTCCAAGTTTCTGTTCGTATACGAGAACATCATTATGCGCGGCAAGCCTGACGAGGAGAAGGCAGGAGCTATCCTATGCCACCTTGAGGGTGCCGCGTTCGACTATTACTATGAAACGTATAGTCATAATGAGAGTCTGACCGAGGCCGCCAGTAACTGGGACGGTGTGAAGAGCGCCCTGTCCGACCGTTTTACGGAGACACCGAGGCCAGAAGAAAACATCCAGAAGGCTATGAGTTGCCAACTGGATGGTGGGAACTTGCTTACTTCGATGGATGAAATGGACAAGCTCTACAGGAGGGCTGGTTTCAACGACGAGGCAAAGTACGGCTTGCTTCGCAATGCCGTAATGGCACATTTGGATGTTGCTCAGTTCGTGATCTATCGTTCTCCGACGACGTACGAAGATCTAATGAAGACCGTGAAGGACTTTGCTGCAGGCCGTGACGCCTTCAAGGCGGCGAAAACTGCTGCGCAGTCCGTTGAACCTGTGACGCCCAAGCGCCTACTGGTGCGTTCTGATGTGAATCCTCGACAGGAAAAGCTGGAGAACAAGGTGGACGCCATCACCAACCAGCTGGCGGAACTGTCACTGATGATGAAGAAACGACAGACGCCAGGGGACAGTGATACGAGGTGGACATGTTCCTATTGCAAGGAACTAGGGCATTCAGCGACTCGTTGTCGTTCCAACCCACACCGTGATACTCGTTGCCCAACATGTGGGAAGATTGGACACAAGACGGAGACTTGCTGGTCCCGCTTTGCTAGAAAGAATGTGGCTCATGCACGTCCTCAAGGTAACGCTAGCGCAGGAAGCGCTTATGGCCCCAAAGCAGGCGGTTCTGCCAACGACGCCGGTGACAAGGCCACCAGAGACTCGAAGCAAGTCACGGTCATAACTGAGACCACCAAGGGAGAATTGGTGGCAGCTACGAAACGCAACGCCGAAGGAGAGGCCTTGCCGAAGCAGTCGAAGAACCGTGAAGACGTTTCGATCCCGAGGCTGCTGAATCCCACTCCAGTAGCTCCTAGGGGAACTATCCCCTGGAATGAGCCGCTGAGAGTGCCGAGAGTGAAGCCTGCACGCCAGAAGAAGAAGAATGTTTCAAAGAAGGCGGCACTCCAGGAGCACGTCGGCAAGTACAACGTCGTGTCAGAGCTGGCGAATGCGCCGTCTGGTCTAACATTTGGACAACTTGTCCGTGGAGACGCTGAAGGAGCAAGGAAGGAGATGAAGCGCCTTCTATCCAGGAGATGAGGGCGTTCTCGCGGGTTTGCGGGCCACATGGATGTCTTCCCGAGGCGTCTTCGGGTAGTTACTGTTCAAGTTTATGGAACTGATGCTCAAGCACTACTGGATTCGGGTGCGGTGCCCAACATCATGTCGCCGCACCTCATGAAGAGACTTTCTCTGACGCCAGAGAGTACGAAGAAACACATCACTGTGGCAGATGGGAAGAGCTCCCCTTGTGTTGGATCACTGCGCCAGGTCCCCGTCTCGTTTGGGGGACTGGTGAGCATGATGGACTTCCTTGTCGTTACGGGAACACCATACGACTTCATCATGGGGATGCCGACGTTAGAGGAGCTCCAAACGTGCATTGATTTGGGGCAACAGCATGTCCAAGTGACTGTGGGTGCTGAGACGATTCGACTAAGTCTTGAGATAGATGAAGACCATAAGCAGCCGGGATCCGCTACCGACAGTGAGGACTTCACGTCAGACTCGGGGGCCGTGCCGGCTGACTCGACTGACACGGATGAAGACTTCGTCCTTTCGATGCGTGACAGGGTGCCGTTTGAACCAGACCTTGCCTGGGCGGGAGCAGTCACTGAGGACGAAGATCCTCATGCTGGACTTCCGGACCTAGCTGGGGAAGGCTCAGAGTACGAGCCGGCAAATGAGAAAGAGAAGAGAGATGAGAAGGAGGAACTTCTCATGTCTAAGCTGAGCCATATCAGCAGAGAGAACGCCGACCGCATAATATGTTCTATCAAGAGTATGGGAATAGCTGCATGGTCTTTGGACGACCTCAGGCCGGCAGATGTCCCTGTGTCACATTCTTTTGAGTTAAATGACGACAGACCCATTTCGCACGCCGTTCGGAGGCTCCCTCCGAGACACAACGCGGTAGTGCGCGAGGAGATCGAGAAGATGCAGAAGGCAGGGATCATTACCCCCTCTGTAGCTCCTTGGTCGTTTCCGGTCGTCATCGCAACGAAGAAGGACGGGAAACGTCGCTTCTGTGTTGACTACCGCGCGCTTAACCGCGTGATGAAGGCCGACAAGTGGCCGTTGCCTAAAATGGAAGAGATATTCGACGACCTTGACGGAAGCCAAGTATTCACTACCCTGGACTTGTTCTCGGGTTATTGGCAAGTGCGGATGGCTTCATGGTGCAAAGAACAGACGACGTTTGTCTGTCGGTACGGGACGTTTCAATTTGAAGTGATGCCATTCGGGCTCATGAACGCTCCTTCAACATTTCAAAGGATGATGGATGGCGTATTCAGAGACCTGCCATTCGTCCGAGTATACCTTGATGACGTGGTCATCTTTTCGAAGTCCTTGGACGTCCATGTTGACCACTTGATTGAAGTGTTTGAGCTGATTGCTCGCAGTGGATTGAAGTTGAAGCTCGCGAAGTGTTCCTTCGCGCAATCACAGACCAGGCTATTGAGGCACGTCATCGGAAAGAAAGGGATTGAGGTGGATCCAGAGAAGACATCCATCATTTGGGACACCCCCGAGCCGCGCGCCAAGACGGAGTTACGAAGCTTCCTTGGGCTAGCGGGGTATTACCGCCGATTCATCCCTAAGTTCGCAGAAGTCTCTGCATCGTTGCATGCTGCTACTTCTACCAAAGTCGAATTTGAATTTATGGAAGAGATGCGGACCGCCTTCCAGGAGTTGAAGAAGAGGGTGACGTCTCCTCCGCTGTTGGCGCTCCCGAAGTTTGACGAACCCTTCGTGGTCGAGACAGATGCATCCAACGTGGCTGTGGGAGCAGTTCTGGCTCAGAAGAAGGAAGACAAGAAGGTTCACCCGATACAATACGCCAGCAGGACGATGACGGAGACTGAGAAGAAGTACTCCACCTGTGAGAGAGAAGCATTAGCGGTGATCTTCGCGCTAAAGAAATTTCGGGTGTATTTGCTCTCAACGCAAAAGTTCAAGTTGATTACGGATCACCAAGCGCTTCAGTATGCGTTCAAAAAGAAGGACATCCACGGTAGACTTGCCCGTTGGATGGATTTCCTGGCGGAGTACGAATTCGAGATATTGTACCGCCCCAGCTCAAAGAATTGTGCCGCTGACTTTCTCTCGCGTCTACGAAAAGACGATGGCAGGCGCGAGGAGGATGAGGGGGACCTGGTATGTGCTGCCGCTTTTGCGAAAGGAGATATACTGGAAGACATGGAACCTCATGTGCGGGACACGTACCGTTATCTCGAAGGAGAAGAGATGGTCGAGCAAGATGCTGCGCAGAGGCGCAGAATCAAGAAGAACTCCAAGCGGTTCCTCGCCTGGAACGGAAGGCTGTTTCGCAGGATGAAGAATGGGATCAGAACAATCCCTTCTCGGGGGACTGGACTGCAGATATTGCGGTCGCTGCATGACGACATTGGCCACTGGGACGCTACAGCTACGAAGCAGTTCGTCCTTCACAGGTACTGGTGGCCGGGAGTTCATGGTGATATCTACGCCTACGTTCGTGGATGCGAAGGCTGCCAAAAGGCTGCGCCCATCTCGACGTACAAAAGCACGGCGGTGATACCAGTCTCTCAGCTCTTTGAGACATTCTCGATAGACTTTGCCGGACCCCTTCCCAAGACGAAGAACGGAAAACGTTACATCCTGATAGCGGTCGAACATCTGACTGGGTGGCCTCTGGCTTGGGCAACCGAGACAGCTACGTCTGCGGAAGTTGTCAAGTTCGTGGAGGAGGAGATCATCCATTCGTTTGGTCCCCCTCGGACCATAGTCTCAGATAACGCAACATGTTTCAGTGCGACAGCGTTGAAGAACTTCATGGTACAACAGGGAATTTCATGGAAACCGGTCCTCGCCTATGCTCCTATGTCCAACGGAAAAGCGGAGCGTATGGTCGGGACCATCAAGCGTTCAATTCGGAAGACTCTGTTGGGACAGGGCGCCGCTAGCCACAAGTGGGAATCAGCGCTGAAGCAGATCCTGTACGGATACCGCCGACGCCGGCTGTCGGACGGGTTCTCCCCGTTTGAGCTGATGTATGGAGTAAAGCCGCCCGTGCAACCCCAGACCGAACTGAACCAAATCCAGTGGGGCGGCGTTGAGGCGCGCAACTTGGAACTGTTAGCGACGCTCGCGCTCCGATCGACGAGGGCGGCTAAACAGTTGGAAAACAGGAGCAAGAGAATGACGGTTGTGTCGCCACGCCAGTTCGACGTACACGATCAAGTTCTGGTCGCCCGAGGAACAGCCCAAGGAGGGTTACAGAAGTGGCCCCTAGGGGAGTCGAAGTACTACGGGCCATGCCGGGTAGTACGAGCCAAGCACCCGCGGTACACACTCGTGTCGCCGGGATTGCGCTACAGTCGACGGGATATAAATGCAAGACGTTTAATCCTTTTTATTCAGAAACCCGCACATCTTATGTAGGTGTGATGCATTTTAATATTTCGCATGTACTAGATTGAAGGCGATTGAGATTGATTTCGTTTCTTATGCATGAACTATCAGTGTTTGCTGCTTGAAGAACCCCTACGCACGGCAATTACCTTGCCATGGGAGGATTTGGGGCCACGATTTCTTCGGCGAACCTTTTTGGATTTCCTCTCCCGGCCGGGACTCTGATTGGCGTCTCTACGCTGACGGGTTGTTCGGCGCAAGAGACGCACATCATCGAAGTACTGGAACTTTGTCGGGTCGGCGGCGGGACAGCACAAGCGAAGAGAAGTGTCCTTGAGCTGCATGGCGAAACGTTCTGCGCAATCGTAGATCAGCGCCAGTTCAGTCCGTGCGTCTATGCAGACGGCGTGTTGGAGATGGTTAACGTCGGTGATGCGAAGAACGTAGACACCCGCTTGCTCCCGCGGCAGACGAAGTAACCAGCTAACAGCAGAGCTGCGCCACAGAGGGAGTCTGGAGCTGGATCTCCCTTGGATGAAAGCCCCCGGCGGTGGGGCCACATGATCAAGAGAAACTGTTCCGTGGTGATCTGCTCGGATTACCCTCTGAATGTGCGTAAAGTGGTGCACGCTCGGGGAATAGTCCATCTGACGCTCGAACGCGGCGACTCTGGCCGCTTCCGCCACCCATAGGCGGTCAGCAGCACCGCGACCAACGACAAGGAACATAGCGTTGCAGACCGCAGACCGGATGCACAAGACGGTATTGTCTTGGAACGCTACGGTCCGGGACGTGCAAAGGTACCGGGAAGCAAATGGGGAGACGTCGCGTGACATAGAAAAGTTCACTCGCTTCCTCTTCCCTCTATTCTGGCTACACCAATTGTCGATAGCCAGAATAGCGTCCATACGCGTTGAGCACTCCTTACCGAAGGAAGAGTTGAAGCCCCGGCGGGCGGTGCCGTTCGCAGAGGGCACGCGATCGAAGGTCATCGTGTAGAGAAGTATCATGTACTTCTCTGGACTCCCCTCTTCGACGGCGTAGTGGCAACCCTTGACCTCGCCGTTACCGCCATCAGAGCACCAGACAAATTCGACGACCTACTCTGGGTCGTCGCAGCAGGTGTACTCCGTCCCGTCGCTGTGGCTCTCGGTGAGCCCCATCCGGTAGCAGCGGTCGGAGGTGAACCATGCCTTGCGAGCGAGGCGGGCCGATACGAAGGCCAACACATGGGCTCCGAAGAGAAGCTGGGCCCCGGCGGCAGATACGGCCGCTACGACGGACGCCCGGTTGCCCACTTTCTTATATTTGATTCGGAAAGAACCATCTCCTACTTGGTACCGAAGCGCGGAGACGTCGGAACGTTCCGCGTGCTCCCAAAGGTCAGGGAGATGTTCGGCATTACTTGGGTCTTCGAAGTCGATGAAGGGGCAATTCACGCCATGAGACGCCCTTTCGGTGACGTCCTGGCCGTTCTCTCGCCACACGCCCGCTGAACGGCGGGCGGCCCTAGTGGCAATAGCGCAGCGTGGTATCTTCCCGCCGGTGGAAGCCCTCGCCGTCTGCTTGGTTCGAGCCATAGTGCGCACAGGGAGTACCGCCCGAAGGACCACAGAGCTCTCGTGCGCGGCTCCAGACGCTGTGCGTTTCCGAGAAGTCCCGAAACGGGAACGACTGGAAACGGAGCCTCAGGCGACGCGCAGAGCACGCGGCCTGAGTCCCAGACGACGATTGACGTCAGCGACCACAGTCCCGGGCGACGCGGAGACCACGCGGCCCGAGGCTGACGCGAAGCTGATGTTGGGCAACCGGAATTCGGGCGACGCAGATGAAGCGCAGCTTGAAATTGACTGTTAGAAGTTCGACGGCGAGAGAGGCGCGAGGAGGCAGGGAGAGTGCAGTTCAGTGGCAAGGTGGAAAGACGGTGGCCGGGGGGGCCAGAGCGGTCACGCGAGGAAGCGGGGCCAGTATATTTACGTGCAGCGGCAGCCCCGTGGGTTGCCCTGAGGAGGGGGTGATGTGAGATATTTTTAGGGAAATATTTGCATTTTACTGTAGAGGGAGGTTTTATTCTGTAGTCCGAGATTTTATTTGAATTTTAGAGAAGCGCACGCCGACGGCCCGGCGGAATCCGGGCCGGATGCGTGGACGCTTCTGGAAGGAATTTCGTAGAAAAAAAAGAGAGAGGGTGGCGGGCGCTGCGAGGAAGGGGGGACGACACTCGGCCAACCCTCACCACGAACGGCACGCTCCCCAGAACCGCCTCCCCCATTTCACCGACAGCAAGCATCTAGGATCTGATAGATCGTATTCCCCTGTTTTGGACACAGCGATCGGTGTGATTGGTTTTGAATTCCACCACCTGTTTTGGCACAACCGCATTCAGAAGAGATGGGAAGGGCAATTGTGTGGACCGAGATTGCATAATTATTATAATTTCGATTATTATTACGTAACAAAAACGGTGGCCAAATCCTAATCATTTGATTAGGGCACTGGCCAAGAATTAGGGCCACCTACCTTTATGAAACAATATCTCGAACTACTGTGGAATCACTCAGTAGAATTTGACTGGGTGATTCCGACAGTGCCTTTTTTATAAGAGCTGTTACAGCTACAAGTATGTCTAGTGTCTAGACTACTTGCGATTTGCCTCATGTGAGACCGCTTTTTTTGCAAAAATATATACATGAAATCGAAACTTTGTAAAGTCAGTTTGGAGACCATTTCTTTAACGTATATGCCTTCGGCAATAACATCTTGCAAAACAACATTGGGATAGCATTTGTGAATGCACAGAAAGACTAAGATTCTAATGAAGTTTCAATCTTCGGTTGATATTTTAAACAGGCCTTTTGCTTTCGAAGATATCAACACATAAGGTTTTGAGGTTGTTCAAAAAAGCTTCTTTTTTAGGCATTCCAAAATGGCTGGAAAAGACAGGCAAATATCACCAAAGTCCACCCTTGCGCAACGCAGAAGTCAACTGTGGCGGTGAGAGTATCTTTTTCCTTCATGCTGAGCGAGCACAAGTCGAGGAAAAATAAGTTGAAAAATGACTTCATATGAGGTCAAATGGCCTCATATGAGGCCACATGTCCAATAGACACTACCCTGTAGTCCAGATGCTCGACTTTTTCGTGGCCTTTGGGACACATGAGCTGAGACCGTCGAAGAAATAAACTACCGTCTATTGCGAGAACCTCTTCTCGTTTCGCCCTCCTCGACTGTCACCCGAGTACAGTTGCCTTCATTGTATTCCGGCTAATAATCATCACAGCACAAGCACCCAACTGAAAAGCCCCCCCGCCAGTCGATCGATCGTGCGACTAGCCCACGTGTGTGCACACATTCACAACCAATGACGCAGACCTAGCGAAATCAGAAATCAATAGTTCTTACGTATTAGCGCCTTATCGAATTTCTACGGACTTGTCGTGAACGGATCGTGAAAAGGAGAAATTGGGTCACAACTCATCTGAGTATCATCGGGGGCACCGGAAAGTAGAATTAAAAATGGTTCAGTTGAATCACTAAATCCATTGCTCTGGACGGAAAGTGATGTGAGATGATGCCCATTTGTTAGATTCTTGCAGGTTGCATGCATCATAAGCTCTGCTGAACGGGTCGATATTTTTGCATCGGAAGAGTGCTACGATTTTGATATTATAGTCTAGCAAACTCTGCTGTGTACTCAAAAAAAGCTCAAGTAGTTATCTCCGGAATCCCACGAAATCAACAGTGATTAAAAATTCTGACTACACTTTCGCACCTAGCTCTTTTTTCCTACGAGTATGAATTTTCAGTCTTCTCATCCATTGTTTTCAGTTGCAGTCCTCCGGAGAAGAACATTTACTCGTCCCTTCTGAAGACTACAAGTTTCTATGCTTTACGCGTGGAGGCAACCATCACGGGAACTCTATTTACATATCTTTTTTTTGTGAAGACCATTGAAAAAAATGACATGAAAAAGAAACTACTTGCCAAAACATTAGTCAACTCCAATGGGTTTCCGCCTGCAAACGCTATGTGGTAGTTGGGGTTCTGGAAAATAAGGTCTCCTCTTCTATAATTAGAACTGGATGAAGGGTGCCTAGTATGGACTGAGTACCAGAATTGGTTACCCTTCATTCATCGCCCCAAGAAAACGTACGTTGGACATTTTGGGGGTCTCTCTGTACTCTTAAGCGACCTCCAAATACTGTAGTACTGGTACAGTTCACTGTAACTATGGAGTATGTGGGTGCACTGAGTTGTACTCTGGTGGGGCAATCGTCTGTATAGTACCTGCCTGCTAACATCCACCCGGAATTTATCATCTCCGTATAGCCACATTTTCTGTAGATGCACGCTTCCTGAACAGCAAATGTTTCTCACCAGCCCATACGCAGGCTTTCTATCTCAGACCCATAGTTTAAGTGAACAGCGAAACGGACTCCCACAAACATGCCTGAGTAATGTTCATCACACTTCGTAGCTCCTGTGCTACAAGAGCACTGGTACAGATATGCACACGTCAAGCCCCTACCAGAAGTTTCATTGTGGAATTGCAGAATATGATATCGCAATGAGGAATGCCGGCGAAACAGTGATTGAAGTGATGCTTATGGTCAATTCCGTGGGACGGACAAATGTGCCACGAAAGCAACATTCCTGCAATTCTATTCAACGGATTTATTAACAGTTGAAATAGATCTCTTTCAATCCAACTGAATAAGGAAGCCCGCAAATCGCTTTGAATAACTCTTCGTCTTGGAAAGCGAGGCGTTCAGGATAGGGTACAGCAAATGAATTGACGACGTAATCAATCGTCAAATGTTTGTCTCTCTGTTGACATTAGGGTACATTCACAGTTCTTGCCCTTCCGTATTTGAGTCAACGACATCATAATGAAGAACGACTTCACAATGGTGTGTACATGATTTCTATTGAGTGCTATATAAAGCGCAGTCCAGTAATATTAGTTTTGTAAAGAAAGGTGAAGGTGATGAATTTATATCATTTTTCGCTTTTTAGCATTATGAAGCTACAGTACGTGTGTGTTTATCGTTCTGCTCGTAATACCTTTGGAAATTATAGATAATTTATGTCCTTAATTCAACAAAGATGACTGATCTGAAGCGTGGCAACAGTGTTCTACAAGAAATTTGTGACGCTCGCAAGATGGTGCGTGGCGCGGAGTCTGTATGGAAAATCAGCCCGCGAACTTGAAGAGTGCTGCGGCGGCGTCCCAGAACTCGTGCGATGCCCGGCTTAGAAATGTGGTAGACGCAACGCGGCCCTGGATGAGTGCATGACGGAGTTCACGAAACACGCCGGATAAAGGAAGGGTCAAGGGCCAGTTCTACATGGAAAAATAGTTGGCAGAGGGCAAAGCGGGGTCATTGCAAATATCGGTACTGTACGAACACAACTAGAGCTATTAAATTTTTCTTTTTGGTTGCATCACTTATGCTGCTATTGGTTTAACTTGAAGAGGAAATAATAAACCCCCGAGACTAGATTGCCGAGGTAGATTACGAGGCATACTAAAAAAAATCGAAATATCCGCATGAAGGTAACTTGGTCAACCGTCGTGGGAATATATTTTGTCGAGTGCAGGCGAAATATTTTTCGAAACTTCACTCTGATGATTGCAAGCGTATGTTTCCTGGAAAAGCACTGATATCTATCCATCCCACTCGAAAAAAAAAAGATCAATTGAAATGAGCGACACCCCGAGAAATCATAGTTGCAGACATCTAGACATATGTTTTTGCTCTAAAGCCGCAATGATATATTGCAAGCACAGTGGTGAGTTGTACAGTGATTTCTTCACATTGATCTTCTTCCTGGCTGCTGGTCAACGTTTGAAGACGAATGCAAGCTCAATGCCGGGGCCATTCGATTGAAGCTCTGCCAGTACGGCTCGGATGTGTGTAGTTTCAGAGTGATCGATTTTAGACAGATGTTCGGCACATGTAAGTAAATAAACTGCAACATAAATCACGCATAAGTGAATATATGGTCGATTAGAAAATGAATGAAAATATTTGAAAGAGGGAGAAACTTGTAACTAATTATAGTCGGTATAAAGCACGCGGTCTTCGAGCTTGTTAACGCTTTTAACACTACACGACAGCTATGACGTGTATGCAAAAGCCACAACAGAAAGTCTTAAAGTCTGTAACAATCCATCTATTCCCGAAACCCCACCGATTGAATTGCGGTATGCTGCTGAATTCGACTACATGGATTCAAATTCTTTGGTGTTTCTTGAAAATTGAGTTTCTTTTCGCAGGGGAATAAGATAAAAGGGCGGTGATCCAGAAGTCATTCAAATGCATTATTCTTTAAATACGTGGTTTCTTATTGATTTCCTGGGTGCGACAGGGGTTGTGGACAGCTGCCATGTAATGAATGTGTTCAACAGGTTTATAAATCGCCATGTCTTCTAGTTCTCGGAGAACTTCTTTTTGGAAATTGTCCACGAAACTCTGCATGGGGCTCTCTTCCTGGCGATCCCATGAGAAATGCCACAGGAAATTCTCTATGTCATCTCCAGGTTGTGGGCATAGAACCTCGATGCACGATAAAACAAGTCCAGTACTTCTGTTGTGGTCCAGATGCAAAGCGAGGCAGTTGACCAAGCCCCCTCTCTGCTGGCAACGAGGATTAACAGCTTCTGTTCAACGTCATTTTATAATGGACTACTCAGAACTGCATCGAATTCAGAGAGAGCACGATTTTCTCTCAACAACAATTTTGGAAGCTGATTTGCACTGGGGGAGGCTTTTAGCCAACAGACTATTCATAAATCCGATACCAGAGCCTTTTTGAGGACGAGTCAGTTTACTCATAAATGGAGGCCCTGCTATAATACGAAGTCGAGCAGTTTGCGTGTCTAGAAAGTAGTGAAAATCTTTTTGCCACTGAGAAGGAACGGAATTGATAACTTGATACACAGTGCAGGTCCCCAAAAGAAGTGTAAGGGTGAGAAGCGTTGGCTGTGCCTTGATAATCTTTAGTGTATTTTTTACAATTTGCTGACTGTCGGCGGATTTCAAAGAAAACGCTGTGCGAGGTGATGCACTGAGGACAAAGTTGGAGAGCATTCAAAAATATGGTTTATATCCATGTGATCGATCTTGAAACACTCCAAATGACACCTCTTATGAATATGTTCAGAATGTGCACATCAGGTGTAGATGTATAGTTCTGAGGGCAATGCGACAAACATAATGAAACTGATTGTACCGTTTGGAAATGGTCGTGTCGGTTGTGGAATCGCAATGTCGTATGAACCAATAAGTACGACCGTTCTGAGGAGATATACACTCCTTGCCAACACACATTCCTTTAGGTATATTCGAAAAAACCGTATGCATGTACAGTAGACTAACGCCTCCAACTCAAGACACCCATGACAGACTGACAAAAATAGAAACTTATTCTTTGAGGCAGGAACTATTTGCACTATACGACGCAAAGTATTGGGATGCTGTTTTTATATTTTCATATCTACTGCATTTTCGGATAGTGGAATCGTTCTCACTGAAATTTCATCATCCGCAGACTCAGTGCAACACGGTGGCGACTCGTGCGAGGAGTTTTAAACCAGAAGTGCTGGATGGGTATAGTCCTGGTTGATACAGATGTTCCCAACTGTATTCCTATAGGTTCATCCTCATGTAACCCGATCTAGTGAACACGTTTTCTTTATATTTTACAATTTGATCTGTGAACGGTTAAGGCTTTACTATCCTTTTAGGTGAAATGCACCGATATACAAGTATACAATCTGTTTGTTCTCAACACTTGCTTCGCAAGAATGGCATCAGCCTGAAGTTCGTTTTGTTATCCGGAACTGCCTCTGTAGTTCTTGCATTCAGTTCTTTATTAGTTACAGAACGCTCACTTTGTTTCTTTTTGATAGGCCAAAACAGACGTATCGGTGAAGGGAAGAATATCATAGTGACACATTTTTTGTCCTGAATACGTAGCACGGACCAGCGTTTGTTCTCAAATCTCGTCATATTTCCTCTCTCCAGAGATAACTTCCAATGCAACATTTAGTAGTTGAACAAGAGGAAAATGATGAAAAGCTGATTGCTATTCGGCATCTATTGACTAATATGATCATATGTCTATTTGGGCCTTTACAGTTTGCCTTGCCCAACATGTTGAACTCAGGTTATTTTCACGCTGACCAATAGATCGACGCAGTCGCAAAGAAGTTTACAGATGTGAAGTATAGTGTTGTCGCTGTGAATCGAGTAACTGACGATCACCAGAATGAGGGAAAGCATTTTTTGCTGTAAAATGCGAAAGGGCTTTCAGGGTTTATCACCACTTGAATTCCATTCTTCAAATATATGCACGTCTTAGACAAATCCAAGAGCACAAATACAAGATGCCATCCTTCATCGTATCCTCAAACGAGAAGATGGTCTCACCATTTCTTGGGACGGGCATTTTTATGCCCACCTGTTCACCTGCAGTCACATACCCAAGTCTTGATCGACCTTCAATCACGCTGATAGGGCTTGTTTCTTCTTCTCTTGACAAAGAAGAAGCAATTTCTGTGACCATGAACTGATTTCTTCAGATGATGAAGACTCGGACAAAGGAATCAGGTATGACTTGCAAAGGTTAGAGTTAGATGTTCTGGGCATTTTTTAACTGAAGTATCACATTTCTTTTGAAAGTATCCCAGAACATCCAGCTCTGCCCTTCTTAAGTCTATATGTTTTCTTCTCCCTGTGTCTGGCTATACCTTCTTCGAGGGAGGACTTCATTTCCATTTCATGTCATTGTCTTTACGCATTGTCGTCATTTCCGATCAACATTTTCGTCTTCTTTTCAATACGGTCTCAGTCGTTGATGGTACCAAATTCTTCCTCGTGAAAGAAGGTTCGAGTACTTTTATTCTTTGAATTGATCGACTATTCTCTTCTGAGAATGGCCACTATGATTCGAGGTCCAAATCGAACAAATGGTTCTAGAATCGGCAAATAGCTAAAAGCCCAGGGTGTTTTCGATGGCAAAGTCGCACAATTGAAATTTCTTGTTTGTTTCATCAAGGAACTCGGAATCCTTTGTCTCTGGTGTTGACGGCAGTTCAAACAGGCACTCATCAATACATGTGCCCGTCGTCGGGAGTCCGGAGTACGGTTCCCAGTCTGGTGCAGTATGCAGTTCCCCGTAGGGAACAGTGTATCAAGTAGGGCAAACTGAATGATGAGTATCTCTTTTGAAAATATGGATACAGTCATCCGCCTTCACAGTAGAAGCACTGACATCATGGGAAGGGATCCTTCCTGTATGAAATGAATTCGGCTGGCTTCATGGAGGAGAAACACCTTTGTTTGAGAAGCTGGTGGGTTCCACCTGCATGAGAAGAGCATTATGTGAATAATGTCCACAAAGATCTGAAGAATTTTCTGGATTCCACGGGCAAAGCTTTCATCAGCGAGGGAGCTCAATCTGTCTCAGCAGAGAGAAATTGATGTGATTATTCAGATATTCTCAAATACATATGCTGCAGTACTGGCATACAATGGAAAAAAGTGACAGAAGGTGAGACTCAGAACGAGACACTTCATGTTTGATGGCTTACGAAAACAAGAACTCGATCACGCATTTTAACCACGATGGAAAGTCGTTGTGAATGTAAGGACCTCTAAGTGATTAAACCGTCGTCGTTTTTCGTGATTGGAAGCAACAGTTTCATTGGAACGGAACTGCAACAAAAGCACCGAAAGGTGAACGTCGACGTACTGTGCAGTTAGCCGCTTCAACTATTGACATGCCTTTGAAAATGTCACCTTTATTTCACAAGCGCGGCTCAATACGCTTGCCAGCTCCGCTTCTGCAGCCGACGAGTGCAATTGATCGCAACAATTCTGTCTAATGAGGGATTCTTCTTCTTGACCCGGTAGACATTAGAACATTCACCAGTGATACGAAGGACATAAGAGGACACATGCCCATCAAGCGAGAGTAGCACGAACGAGACTGGTGGCTTTGTCTCGTCCAGACAAACATTATGCTCAAATCTTGACAAATGCACAGCTCAAGATATGAGACGAGGGCACCGACTTCATCAACAAATTTGTCAAGCCATTTGAGAGGAGGACGAGTGCTAATTTCAGTGATTGCAGCTCATGTACATAAAAGGTAAAATGGCATGGTAGACTTCAACTGCGCCATAGGTGTACGGCTGCGAGAAAAGAGGCTTGCTCCGCATTGGGAATGGGAAGGTTTCGGGAACATGACAAGCCAATAGTTCGATATGAACCTAACCATGTGATTTTACCGAATGCGTCTCTTGCATTACGTTGCGTATTCGAAATGACAATGGATAGATGCCTAACCAAGCTTCGGGTTGGGGGCAAGAGAAAAATCGCGACCCAAGCGAGAGTGGAGACAGTCAACTTTCAAGTGTGAATGCAAAAGATGTACCGGGTGGACATGCCTCTTTAAGAGTATAGATCGCACGGTCCGTATCACTCGCAGCTAAAAACGTTTCCGATGGCCGTGCCGGCAGAAGCAGCTCCACGCACATCCCCAATAAAATCGGAAAAGGGCCAATCGCGATTTTTGCCTTGGTGAGCTATCGGAGACCGCCCTGCTCCGTGGAATCTCACCTTTCTTTTTTGTTTCCGCCTATTGGTGTTCAAGTCAGGCATACCATCTGAAAATGATGAAATGAAAATATTTTCTTACATGCCAGCAGCAACACAGTTGGACGTAGTGGAAGAAAAACCGTTATTATTATTATATTATTCTTCCGGGTATCGCCAATAAATGCCTGTGTCCAAGGGCAATAGATGGATGTGCTTTGCCATATGCGCAACACAAGAGAGTACCAGAGAAGTAGTTCTCGTTGAGCGCAGTATATCTTTGGTACTACTCCAGAGACTCCACTGCAGTCAGGGTCTGTTTAGTGTTCCTTTTCATCGAGTACGAGATTCAGAATTTACAGCTGCATGTTCAACAGTCGGGATATTGATTGCCATCTCTTACATGACATGTATCTTACAACTCGGATGAACTTGTCTCCAATTTCGTAGTTGCTTTGCTTCTCTCTACCACCAAAAAATGGCAGACATATTGAAGAAATATCTTGCAATCAAAACAGACATATTTATCACTTTCCATGATGAGAAACTAGCATTTTCCTTTTTTCTATTGAGCGACGCATATTGCTAGGAATCAGATACTACCACAAAGTTCACATTGCGAATATACCAAATAAAGACTTCATAGTGCGCTCACTTGCAGACATGCGGTTAATGAAGCGTCTGTCTTTTCGGAAGGGAATAAGATTAAGCCATCGCAATGGCTGTGATGCTCCTGCAGCAACGCTAAAACCAGAAATAGAGATGCACCACTATATTGCACGCAGCTTTCCTTCTTTGTATGATGTCTAGCGTAAGTTCTTTTAGCTCACATCAACAGCATGCTGATAGAAGCAATGTGTCATGTCCATCATAAAAGAGCCCATTCAGTCACCAATTGTCCATTCATTTGTGCAACAATACCTGATCTATCAAAGATCTTGACTCCTGTGAGTGAGATAGTTTGGGACATCAATATCTACAGTACTCTTGAAGTCGTCCTTGGTCAGCCTAGAAGCTTGCCGCGATGTTGCCATTTAAATGCTTACAGTGGGAAACATGCCACATGTGCGACGAAGCTATGATAATTAATAAGTTGGGTGAGGCACAACCAAACAACGAATTGTATCAGTATAACAGGTATAACATGCTCGGATATTTCTACCTAGAGTTTCACTTGTGCTTGAGGTATATTTTACTAGAAGTTTAGGTCCTGTTTAAAATATCAAGTTCATCGTATCATACACACACATACTAGAGGATATGACATCTGTGGGGCGCGTCACCAGAGGTATGACGCGTGCTGGAAGAGGGCTACTACTGTCTATCCGCCCATTGTTTTCATACGGTGGTGGCAAAAATATCATGCACGCCCCCCTCCTAAGTGTACATTCCTGGACAACAAACAAAGCGTCATTAACAGTACAGTAGACCTTCCGTTCAATTATCCGTTAATCAGTCAAAAATCGCGAATCTAACCAAAATTCGGCGTTAATGGGAAAAGGCATCTCCCTTGCACCACTCTGCAATCAATATTTTTTAAGGACCGTATTCTGAAAAAACATCCTGGAAGTCAAAACGTTCACTGACAACGTGAGGTCTCGATCTTTATTGAAAACCACATACTACGCGCCAAATGGCGCCTCGGTTACCTCATCAGAACCGTTCGTGTTCCTGAAACGCACATCCATCCGCTGTCGACGCCTCTGCCTGTAGCGCTCTTGCGCTCTTCGCCGCTTTCGAATTCCTTCCTCTACAATTGTGTAAAGCTTATTCCTTACTGTCTGGTAAAACTCATTATCATCGCCACGTAGTTGGTTCAACCTAACGTGATAGTTAGTGAGCGTCAGACAAAAGCAGAAAATCATGTCGTAGCTCTCTCCATTCCAACGATACTTGTGGGAAATAATTGCCCACAAGCAGCAAATACGTCCAAAGTAGTTCTCAACAATAATACGGTCAGATGCCACATCAGCATTAAACGCGACATCTTCTTCCGGGATCATCCTATGTGCTGGCTTTTTTGTAGGGTGGACTACACGGGCGTACTCTCCAGCTCCTTTTTATCCCTTATCCATAACACCTCCCAATGCCGACTAAATGCGTCAACCAAGATGCCCGTGTCCGGTCCATGCCTTTCTTTCTGAGACTTGCGCAGAGCAGCAGAGTGAAACGAGATGTTCCTGTAAACATTTCAATTTCAGCCACGGCACCAGGATGTTGTTCAGAGCATCCAATTGCCAGCCCATTCGGCACGACAAAAACTTCCGTTTTGTACCCATATAGTTTGTGCTTCCCACTGTAGTAGCATTTCGCCTCTTGAAGGTTTCCCTTGGGACAGTTCGTCTGGTGAAAGGTCACGTCCGTCGCGTAACGCGCATACTTGAAGTTGTAGAAAACACTGTTTTGTTTCATCAGTTTTTTCATCGAGAACTTCTTCTCTGCTTTCACCACGAGATCAGTAAAAAGTTCCTCCCATACCACTTTGAGGTACCCTGTAACAAGCTTTTTGAACGTGGGTCCGTTAATTTTGAATATTTGTCCCAAAAAATTCCCATTGTCCTCCATGCTTCATGACTGTGAGTAATATGAACAAAACATGCTTAGGGCGTTGAGTGGAGTTGAGATCTCGACCAACGTTCCAGTTTGCGGTGACCTGGGCAGCGAGCAAGTCCCAAATGTAGTTGAACTCCCGTGGACTAAAGTTGACCATGTCCGATCTAAAGCGCGACCCACCGGACCGGTAGAAGGCGTCGAAAATTGGACACGGGGAGTCATTCTCATCTTCTGATTCGGGGGAAATCGAGGTATCTTGGAACACAGATAGCCCGGTGTCGCGCTGAAAAGCTGCGTCGGTAGGTATTTGAAGGGCAACAGCTGCGTCGTTTGCGGTAAGGCCTGTTCTCGTCATATTTGTTGAGAGGAGTGTCGAGCAGAGCCCTGAAATGGCGTTGCAGAGGTGTGGCGCAAGTGCTGTCTTCGAAATATAGCACTTTACCAGCTTTTGCGAGGCCTTGTGTTTGGTAAAGTATCTGCAAGTATTCCAAAAACGGCAGGCTTTATATTCACTAACGTGGTTATACTGCATTGTGTCTTTCTGCCAAATATATGTCGGGTTTTGATCAAAATATTGATCTTTACACTGCAGGTCCGTGTTCTTACAAGATACAGTGTCATTTTGCAATTAGATTAATTTTTACAAGACCACGCTCATTACTGAACATGAAGTTTTTTGTTTACACAGAAAGCCGAAAACTAAGTGAAAGGTCTAGTGGACCCTTCGCATTAGCCCTGTGCACATTTTTGTGATAATTAAAATTGCGCCCCACTCGGTTCTTCTTCCACAAGTCGGGAACGGATAATTGTTAAGCAACTAAAATTTGCATGTTGAAAGTCACGGATCGCTCCGGTTACTTCCGTGCCAATTTTCCGCAAACGGTTTTGCAATAGTCAGCCAAGGTGCCATAAAGTGAGCTTATTCGGTCGGCTGAAGTGACTGGGGCACGGAGTTCACAAAAAATCACGAAACTCGTCTGCAACGTCAATCTTTGCGTGATATGCGCTCTTTGCGTTGAGACACTCAGCATTGGTTTGGTGACTTCTGTGTGCATTTTGGCGACTGCGCACGTGCAATCACCAACTTGCAGTCACCAACGTGCATCCAAGAGGTACCTGTGTCACACCTGAAGGTGTCCTACCAAATGCACTACAGCGACGTCTACGATTGGTCAAAGTGCCACGCATAAGCTTCATATGGCAGTATAATGCGAGGTTGAGATATATGCGGGATTAAGATGGACGGTAATAAGGAATTGACAGTGGCGGTAAAGGCAAGTGTCGAAATGCGTCATGAAACCATGCTATTAACATTAAGATGTAGCTTTAGGCGCACAGAGGGTATAGCAGATCGACAACTGACCTTGGTGATTCAAGAATGGCACGAAAAGGCTGCCAAATCTGTACATTCGTTTCTGCCTCTCAGCTCTTAACGTGTTTACGTTTTCTGTGTCGCAATTACTTATTCCCAGTGATTTCCCAAACGCTCTAACTTCCGTACTTTTAGGCAGCTTGCGCTTCACTGCAACCGAATTATGATTCATCCTAGCACGTCGTGCAAATTGTTCTGCTGCAAGTCTCACACCATTGCGCCTACCGTGAACCATTCCTTCTTACCCTACATTTTCCTTTCGACCCGCCGAATTTCCAACTGCAAAGTACGCAGTATGTTGGCTGCGCTGTTACCGTCTTTTGTTCCAAGCCTTTGTTTCGACGTCGTGCTTTTTAAGTCCCATGATTGCACTTTCCTGCAGCGTTCGTTGCAAACGTGGGTGTAATTTTCTTGTTGTGCTGGTTATATTTTCTGTCTCCATCATTACTTTTGTTACAATTTTCAGTTTCTACCCATTCTTTGCCCATCATTCGAGCAAAACGTCCAAACGTTTCGCACTGTGTGACTCTTTGTCTTAATGCAGAGTATCCTCTGGCACTATTACTGCCGCTCTCCGCTATTGATTGCGGAAGTAGTGTAGCATAACCGCCGGCTACTGTACTATACATTAGATTTAGAATTAGATCTAACGCTGTAAGGTACGGGCCTTACAGCGTGCGCGCGCGCATACCTCACAGCGCACGCGCACCAACACGTGTACTCCACGTGTAGTACACGTGTGCTGTCAGCCCCGACGGCTGATAGCGTTACAGTGCGGCCCGGCCCACACTGTCTACAGTAAGCCGCCTACGGTACAGTCCGTACTGTACTGTAGACGGTTAATTAACTTGTACAATAAATACAGGGAGCGACCGCCGGCGAAGGGGAGCGAAGGCAGGCAACCCTGCACCGACGGTCGACCACCCAGCTTATTCTATCAATCGCACCCGCTTTCTGCAAGCGTTAGTTACCACCGCGCGGGTAGTGGACGCGCGCGACCGCCGGCAAGCTCGGATCCGCCTCCGCCCGTCAGTACCGGATCGTCAACTGGCACTGCTCTGGGGCTTCGAGGCGTCGATCCGCTCGCCTACGCGCGCGTCCCTGCCGACACCGCTCTACCACCCGTTACCGGCCCGTGCCAGGTGGCGTTGGTTGGTCCAAGACCCTCGGTACCCCCGATCCGGGGTCTTTGTAGTGAAATAATCGGCTGCACCGTGAGGGGGTGAAAAGAAAAGGAATTGAGGGGTATGACAAAGTGGGGGGTGACAAGTGAAAATTATTTCACTTTATTATTTTAATCAATAATTTTAGTTAGTTGCATTTAGTTATTTAACATTAGATTAGATCTAGGATCTAGCACCGAGAGCCACTGTAGTGGCCCCGGCGGGGCGATATATACCTTAGCCCTCTGACCACCAAGTCAGTAAAGGTAACCCGAGTTGCCAGAGTTGAATATCGCCTTGGTCGAAGTCCGTCTTTCCCAAGACGCTTCCTTTTACCACAGATTACGTTATCCTTTGCGCTCGGCGGTTCCCTTTTCTTTTCCTTTATTTCACCTATCCATTTCTATTTTTATGTCTATTTCTATTCCCTTATCTTGTGTTGGTTCCACAGTGCCTGATTGCGATCCGCATTGTGACGACTGGAGTCCACTGCAAAGGCATATTGTAATAATTATGTTTAATTTAATGATGTGAACTGCGGTATATGCTGTTCAGTTCTTTTTGATGTAGCGAGTGAGAACGCTCATTTTGACATTACATTATTCGGAGGAATGCTGTTGTAGTTGTGAGATCAATAACAGCCATTGCTGTTTTCGCGTTGTTTCGTGCGTTGTTGTGACATCACTGTATCGGAAACGGAATCTTGACACGTACTGCGTAGGATAGCTCTGATAGTACAGTAAAAACACACTGAATTTGGTTTCCTAACTACTGTAACACAACTGCGCGATATGATAATGATATTGACTGAAAAGATCATTCTGATGCCAGCACCATTCGCAATCTTCTTGAGTGAGCGGTCTCTTATGGAGCCTATTCATTGTCTGGATGTACCGAGGAGCGTCAAAAAAGCACTGATCTACCGAGAGAACGAGAAACTATTACATTCACTATAGTGGTTATCTTAGCACATTTCTTATCACGTGGTATGACCACAAATATAAAAATCAAGTATTGCGCAATGATGATGTACTGGAACGATATGTTTTACTATTCCTGAAATATTATTTGAGGAGGGGCAACGGTATTACTAGTCCTCTTCTCCTCTAAGGTCGGTTTTCAGAACACTGTTTCAATATTCTAGGTTCCTTTCAAATTTGCAAGGATCCCCTTCACCATCTGCCTCTTCCCTACGGCGTTCCCCGCCTGGGCGGGGTCACACTCGATTCTTTCTTTGTTCTTGATCAGATAATCTGTTAATGAAACGAGTGCCCAGTTGCGCTCAACGAAAAGCGACCTGAAGCTGTAAGATCATCCAAAGCTGATCCACATCTTGCCACAACTTCCTCTCCCTCCTCCTCATGCTCCGCATCTTGCCATCACTTCCTCTTCCTCATCCTCATGCTCCGCATCTTGCCACCACTTCCTCTCCCTCATCCCATTTCAGTTCCAACGTAAATAGTGATTTTCGAATCATCTTCATCCCCTCCCCCAAAAATTGTTACCTCACTTCTTCTCAACGTTCGTTTTTCCCGCAACTTACACTACTTGGAAACTCTCCCTCTCGACACATCCCTAATTACCAGCAACATCTTTCACTCACAAATATACTCCCTGCTTCAGGAATTCAGATAACTTGTTCGTGCAGGACCATCCACAGCTGATCCGCATCTTGCCACAACTTGCTCTCCGTCATCCTTCTCAGTTCTAACAGCAGCATTGATCCTCGAATCATCGTCATCCCCCCTAGTGTGTAAGCGTACAGGGGCCTCATATGAGGACTCGCCTTCCATCTTCCGTAGCGCCCTAACACTTACGTGGAACCACAATACGACCTGAAATATAGAATTCCCGCTCTTTTTCTGAGCCTGACAGCCATGAAAAAAGAGAAGGATCGCATATATGTCCAGGCCATCTCTCCCTCTCGAGTTTCCCTTGTCCGCACAACCCCAATTTTTATCGTTCGCCACAACCGCCAGCATCTTGTTTTTATCATGGCCATCGATCCCCGCCTCATCGCAGGCATCATGTTAAATGCAAAAGCCACTACCGTGATAAGTGCATCGCATTGTCTGCGCCTGTTTGGCGCTGGCTGGAAAGACGGGTGGTTTCAAGGGAAGTCATACGTGCCGTTCAAAAATCAGAACAGAGGAAGACCAGAACTATCAAAAGGTGGTATGTTACTGTGCGTTGGGCGGTGGGTATCAAACTGAAGGACAAAGAGATGCTCCTATGCCATGTAAAGGCTGGACCTCATCCCATCCCCAAAGAGGGTATCCCAGACAGGGAAATAGAGGCACCATTTCCGTATCATATATTGAGTGAAACAGACGCAGAGAGCATCGCCCCGCCAGCAACGAACAACGCCGGCAAACCGCAGACGCAAGGAGGCTTGAGTAATTCTTCTCCAACCACGCCGTAAGCAGATGGGGCAGGGCCCTCAACACATTCGTTCAATGTTGAAGACACTGCACAGCCGATTTTTGGATTACAGAATGATGTACTCGCGCCACAAGTTGAAGCTGCATATGCGGAGTCTCGAGAGAAATCTCAAGCACCACCGTGTCAGGAAAATGATGTTGCTGCAGTAGCGCACGGACAGGAATGGAAACTGGTTAATGGGAAAGGGATCATAAACAAAGCGTCCCCCGAGACGGGCGTGGAGTGTCACGGGGCCGAGTGGTGTACTCATTATTCGCTGCACAGCGCCGGCGCACCTCGCTCCCATTGATTTCTTTTTTATGATGTTCCCCGTTACCCATTTGTTGGCAATTGTGACAATGACAAACAAGAAGCTGAGGATGGAAAATAGTGCAGACACAACCGCCGGTGAGGTACTCAAATTTTTTGGGGCAATGATACTCCTTACCCGGATGAAGTTCAGCTCCCGTCGAGAGGTCTGGAGCACAACCTCAGACTGTGAGTTTATTCCTCCAATGAGCTTTGGGCAGGTCATGCCACTACATCGCTTCGAAACCCTCCCACGATGTGTAAGGTTCTCTTACCAAACCGAGGAGCAAGGGGAATGGTCAGACCCCGAGTATCGCTGGCAGCTGTGCGAAGGATTTCTTGATGAGATTAATGCGCATCGTGAGGCCACTGTCACACTATCAGAGCTGCTTTGCGTTCACGAATCTATCTCCAGATGGTACGGAATTGGGGGAGGTTGGATCGCGAAGGGACTCCCCCACTATGTCGCTATCGATCGTAAACCAGAATCAGGATGCTAAATCTAGAATATTGCGGATGCCAATGGAGGTTTCATGCTTCGGCTTATGTTGGTTAAAGGAGCCGATGTAAATTTCGGAGATCATGTTCAGGGAGACCTCAACCATGGTACAAACATTTTGATGAAGCTGTGTGCGCCGTGGGAGAATACCTGGCGTACAGTGTGTGCTGATTCTTACTTTGCATGTGTACAGGCCGCCAAAGCACTGTATGAAAAGGGGGTTCATTTTATTAGTGTCGTTAAAAACGCCACCAGGATGTATCCTATGTCATATCTCGGAAATCTCCCCATGCCTGGTCGATTTGTTCAAAAAGCCCTCACAGCCTCGATGGGAAGCAGCAGGGGGCCCTTCGATATTTTGGCGGCAATGTGGGTTGATCGGAACCGAAGGTATTTCGTGGCGAGTATTGGAAGTATGGATGATGCTGAAGCGTACACGAGGGCTCGATAGACGCAAACAAGGCACGGACCAATACGGAAGAATATTGAAGTAAAAATGCCAGCAGTCTGTGCCACATATTTTTCAGCTGCCGGCGCAATTGATCAGCACAATCGTCTACGCCAAGATGATTTACATCTCGAAAAGACAATTGAGACGAACGATTGGTCGGTGCGGGTGAACTCTTCTTTGCTTGGGATATGCGTCTCAGATGCATGCATGCTTTACAAGGGTGGTCGGGGAACTCGTTCATGCATGAAGCCTCCCAAATTTTTTCGGCTTCTTGGATCCGAGCTGGTGAAGAATACCTATGATGTTACAGGTCTGCGATTGCGGCGTCCTGGAACAGCTGCCAACAAACCGCATTTCGCGGGGCCTCCGACAAGTGGAGTCTACGACCATTTGACTCCCACTCGTGACCATCGCAAGGACAAAGACGGTGGAATCCAGAAGGCAAAGAGTCAGCGGAAGTGCCGCACATGCCGTATGAAGTCGAAGTGGGTTTCTTCGGGATGCCGGGCGAAAAAATTTGGTGAGAAACGTTTTTGTCGCTCAGATACAGATCGGTCTTGTTATCGGGAGCATTTGGGTGAGAACCACAATTCTGGTGAGGTCCGGGCCTCACTACAGGATAGTGAACTCGAGTTTTGAGACCGTGGGACAAACCTGGAATGTTGTCTATTTTCTTGCATCTTGATTAGAAGCTATGTAGTCTCGCAGTTGTAAGAATACTAAATGTTCTTTGATGCCTTGTAGCGTTAAGTGCGATATTTGACCGTTACAACCGATTTGTCTCTTCTATATTTTCAAAAAAGTAGAATTTCAGGGCCTCTGGTGAGGACCACCCAGGTCTCATATGACGACAAATGTTGTACGCTTCACTAGGAAGTATTATCTCATGCTCCGCATCTTGCCACCACTTCCTCTTCCTCATCCCATCTCAGTTCCAACGTAAATATTGATCCTCCAATCATCGTCATCCCCTCCCCCAAAAATTGTTACCTCACTTCTTCTCGACGTTCGTTTTTTCCCGCAACCTACACTACTTGGAAACTATCCCTCTCGACACATCCCTAATTACCATCATCATCTTTCCCTCACAAATATACTCCCTGCTTCAGGAATTGAGATCATCCACAGCTGATCCGCATCTTGCCACAACTTCCTCTCTTTCATCCTTCTCAGTTCCAACATCAGCATTGGTCCTCGAATCTTCCCTCGCAAAAACTCTCCCTTGCTGTCGAAGCGCTTGGTTAGTTTTCTTCCCGTCTAAAGCCTCTTTGGAAATGTGATTGAACACACCTTATCCTCGCCCTAACGTCTTGGATAAAATTCTCCTCGCTCGCTGCCCCACCGATAAGGAAGCTACAAAGTGGGACTGTCGCCAAAACGTGTACTTACCGCAAAACCACATGGGTTGCCCAGAGTTTGGAGTCGTTGATATGAAAAGGGCGATCTGAGGGACATGCGATCTCGTGAGTGCTGTAAAAGGGGATCTGGCAAATCGTCGTTTGCTTCGAAAGAGGTTGAGGAACAAGTGAGATTTGAGACGTGAAGGCGCGATGCCCCGCCGTGGTGTTCTCAGATATGTTTCCAGGGAACTACATCACGATTAGGTGGTCATCGCCCGTTTAAAGAGATACGTGTATTGGCACTAAACGATTATTATTGGTGAACCTTTGAAGGTTGTGCAATGAGTGGATGTCCCAAAAACCGGCTTCTGAAATTTACAATCTTTGCCGTTGGCGAGCACCAGCTTTTACCCTCCACACCCCACCTCGTCCTTCGGTCTGCTCAGAACCCCTACTCAAATACCTCGCATTGCCTACACTCTGGCACGAATTCACTTTTCACGTCGGTTCGTCACATCCGTCCGCCTCATATGGCGGACGTACGTGAGGGGGATGCAATGGAGGTGCTTTGGATCGTCGAGATACCTCGGCGGGATGATCGAAAACGAAGGAAAACTGTCGAAAAAGATGTCTGGTGGAAGGCTGTCCTGGACAAAGTAGATTGTAATGGCGGTGTCACCAGAGCAAGGGTTCACTATGAGCAAGCATATGGGATGGAAGCGTCTTTCATGAACGCTCGACTCATTGGATCTGTTTTGTGCCACGACGGTACTGGGCGCCAAACAAATGTGACACAGCCGTGGCGGATGTGTCTCTCGGCTCTTTCAGAATCAGGAAATAATACTGAAGCCGATTCCGTGCAGCAGTTATCAAATCAGTGATCTGGTTCGGAGTACAAGCCATGCACCGGACATATGAAGGAATCGGGCAGAAGACGGAGATCGATGGTTCTATCATTTGATCCACAGAAGGGCGAAGCGGAGGAAAAATTAGTACTTTAGAAGTCAAGCTTGAAAAGCTTCAGAGGATCGTGGGAGCTCAGAATGCGATGTACTCTCGTATTGTAGGCTCATGGAGTGAGAGCGATAAGGTTTCTGACCGAATATTCAGTTACTTAAGACTCCGAATTGTTATTAGTTCTCACAAGCCTATCGTTTTCCCCCGTACTCGCTCAGCTATATGTGACGTACATAAGGGAGAAGGACGCTTTGTTGGCATGTGTTACACTTCCTTAATCAAAGCAGAAGCGGACTGTAGCCTAGAAGTTTTTGAGCGGATTGCCAGGCTAATCAAATCGAGATGTTCTAATGCAATGTTCCAACCGGCTTTCGTAGAAACACAATCACCAATGCTAAGTTTGGAACATGCACTGGTTGCTTTTAACACCTTGCATGAATTAGCATCACGTATTGGCATTTTGGGGTACTCTGATCTACTTTCTCTTCTTTGAAAGGGTAGAAAAATGAACGCACCTGACCCAGCGCAACTGCCGGAGGATTGCGCATTCAGACTTATTGGGGCAACTTTGGCCGAAAAGAATGAAGACCATCATCCATTTGCTTTCCGTGTTGCCGGAAGCCTGCACCACTCACTTCCCAATCAGACTTGTGACTTGCTTTGGAGGGAGACGAGACAATTCGATAGACGGAACTGTAGATACGTAAACAAGCTTTTCAAGAATAATATGCCCATTATGGATGCCATAAGACAATCAGGTTTGGAAATGATCGCTGAAAAACAACCATACACATCAGACCACACACGTTTTACATTAAGCTGGGCTCCTCTCTCTAACCGTAAGGGTCGAAACTTTTCCAGGTCGCTGCGGCAAAACGACGAGGTATGGGGTACCTTGGAGATGGTTTGGCCCGCTTTTGTCGTACGCAAAAAGAAAGTAGTATCTGAACTTCAGAATACCATAACACAGGACATGTTGAAGAGAAGCATAGAAACGGGTGTGTACAAATGACGTAGTAATTTGAAATGGGACGATGTGTAACACGAAGTGCGGCACAGCTCTCCAGCATTGCAGCTCTGTAGGGAGAATTTCAGTGCATTTCACAATGAGGACAATACAGTATAGTATTGCAGTGTCCCCACCATTCTCACCAGAAGTAAGCGTAAAAATTCAAATTTGTGTTAGCAAGCAATGTCCCCTCCCCACCATCTTCATCAGAAATAAGCGCAAAAACTCAATTTTGTAGCATTAAGGACGAATAAAAACCAAGGATGCCGATCCGCATATCTGCACACTCCCGCTTACCACGAAGGTTTATCCCATTCGAGGGGGTAATCGCTCTCTTTCGTTGCGTAATTGAACGTGCCTCCAGAAAGAAGATCCTCACGGTGATACGCGTATCCTTCAATCTCGCGTATCTCACATGATGTACCGTTGCACGCAGCTTTACAAGCATGAACTAACCCAACTCCTCTCACAGATTCATTGAGTTTTAGCAGTACCAACGACGAATTCCGTGCCACTCTTAGAGTACTGTCCTCATATCTGGTACATTTTCGAGCAACAGCAAACGGCCCCCTCTCGTGGGCGATTCTTTCACATGAAAAATCTCTCCACTGCAACAGCGTGTCCAATGCGAAAACACATATCTGATACTTATCAGGATTTCGTCTCATCTCCTCAATAGATGGTTTTTTGGTAGATTGACGATGAACAATAGCTTGCATTGCATCACTCTTTTGAACGCATTCGTGAGATGGTGACCTGATGGACTGATTTACTCCGCTTAAAACTTAGGTTTTCCGCATCGCTCCGGTATATAATTGCAACTGTCGTGCCCCTTGGAACTAATTCAAGACAAGACTCTCCACCAGGGCAACCAGCGCGGTGTCAGATTCTCTCGCAACTTTTCTATTTTGCAAAGACCACATGCAGTTCATTTTGCTATTTTCTGTTTGAGATGGTAGTACACCGCATATTTTTGGAGAACAGGCTTGATCAGTACATTTTCCAAGCTTGGTATGCCTTTTGACATTGATGCCGCCTGCCTTTCTAAAACTTGGGTCTCTCTCATGCACCTTCTCAGCTGCGAATCAAATATGCCATCAGCATCACTCTCCTTCCGTGATCCTGCCAGAGAGACTAGAACAGCAGTCGGTTCTAAAAAGGACTTTTCCAGAGTAAAAAGATTAACAGTTTTCCCAAAAATAGGCTAAATTCTTACTGTAGTCTTCCGCGCATACTGGCTATTTACGGCGCGAAGACCAGAACCGCAAGGCGCCTAGTGCTCCCCTTCCTATTACCGCACCACCCTCTCGCGGGCGCCGTCATCCATCACCGACCGCATTGAACAAAAAGATCCCGCCGATCGCGATAATCGCGCACGTGTGAGATATGGACGGTGCCTTCTCGATGAGCACACCACAGTATCATACTGTGTTGTGCTCATCGAGAAGGCACCAAAGACGCCGGCAGGAGGTAACGGTAAAGCGCGACACGTGGATTGTGCGGCCTCCGTCAATAGCTCTGACGGCGGAGGGGAGACAGGTGTGAGTGGAGAGCGGGCTGGACACCATAGCACAGCGGTGAATGGAAGTATGCGAAGGCGCGATGAGAGCAGCACGGCGGAGGCGGTGCCGACGAAGCGGCGTAGAGTGTCCGGAATGCTTTTTAAAGATCCGTATCAGACCGTGTATATCTCACACGCGCGCGGTGCTCCAGCTCACGTTACTCGACTGTAATTTGGTCATTTCTCATTCGAAATAACAAGTCCCCTCTACGTGTCATGATCGTGGGCGCAGATTGTGGAGTTCGCAACACTTTTGTAACCTCTTGAGTGAATGAATCTCCACGCTGCAGAATCAGCACTGAATGCCGACATACCTAAACCGAAACGGAGTGAAAGCGCTTTTCGAACAATGCGCTGTAATCATTCCGTTAATCGTGGTGGGCGCTATGTGCTCCCTAAGTTCTTCGGGATCGGCGACAAGAGTTAGTCTTTACCTTGAAATTCCAACTAAAGCCCTTCTCCAAGCGAAGCTCAAAAAAAACCCCTGTCGCACCACCGCGATGGGAACGCTCGACCTCTCCGGCCTCTCTCGCGTAAAAAGCGTGCCGTGCTGTTCGAACAAGGTAGCGCGCAACCGGAGGCGAACGCGGTAGCGACTGTGTGTCGCTGCACTGGGTGACCAGCTGTTGCGCAAACGCATCACATGGCGACTGTGAGCTTGCAGCACATCAGGCATCTCGCCCAGCTCTTCAATTCGAAAGCAGGTTTCCTCGTGCAAAATGCGATGCCCCCCGGTTTGGCCGTTTCCTTCGGACAAAACGTCCTCCAGCCCTCCCGCCGACTACGCTCAGCGCCGCGTATGCTCGAACTAGCGCCCGCGCAATGCGATGCACCGCTCTGGTTGGCCCTTCCCTTCGAGCAGAACAACCTCCAGCCAATATATTACGACAATTGGAGCAACGAATCCCGTTTCACAAGCGTAACCTTGCCAGTGAGTTGTGCTCCAGAGACGCATCTCCCCCTTTTCTCCTCGGTCCTCTCTTCCCCGCTGCCATAAACGCTCGCAATGGCCTTACGTCCTGTCCTCGTCCGGACCGTGAGACCCCTTCTCCGCCGCGCCATCTGCCACACACGCACGCTCTCCCGCCGACTATGCTCGGCACCGCGCATGCTCGAGCTAGCACTTGGGTCTGACATCTACGTCATCACTGGCAGCATCGCTTTGTGCATTCCGTTCATCGTGGCCGCAGCGACCTGGGCAATGAAAACATACTTCTCGGTATCTTGGACCTCATCAGGCCAGGGGTTACCGACGACATTGTAGACAAGGGTAGTGTTTTCGGACGGATCAGGGAAAGCCTCGGACTTGGGGGCAGAGACAATCTTGCCGGCGATCATGTCGTCAACCCACGCCTCGAAGTACTTTTCAGTGAACTCTATGCCTTCCGGGAGCAGATAGCGAGCATATTAAATATGCTCTCTATCTGCTCCCAGCAAGAAATTTTCTCGAAGGCGTAAGCGCAAACCGAGGTTTTAGCGTCCTTGAGACCAACGTAGTCGAGGAAGCTGGCGAGAGTGACGACGTATACCCAGGCGAAGACACTTGACTCATTTTTCCAATGAAAAGCACTTCTCCGAGCAAACCGCAACCATTTTTCGTGACTTTACGCTTACGTTTCTCACGACTTTGGCCCAGTCACATAGGTTATGCATTCCTACGCCACATGCTTTGCACAAAAACGAAGTTTCCAATCCCGGAAAGCGACAATGCTTCTCCCCAATCCCGCAGAACATTCCTTCTTTCTCGTTTTCATAGTCGGTTTCCTTTATTCCCCCCCGACTACATCGCTCCAGTTTTCTTCGTTTAAAGGCTTGCTCTTGAACGGATGCCACTAACCTCCTTTTTGCCGCTCTGAAATTTTCCGAGTCATGTTCTAACGCAATGTATTGGATACCTAAGTCTAGACATGCCAAGCCCATGGACAAGGAGCCTGCTCTAGGATTATAACAGAGACCTGCAGGTTTGCACCACTGCTCGAGAATAGATACACTGAGATCCTTTTCTATGTCTCTAACATTAAGAATTTTTCCTTGTTCACAGCAGAGGGGATTTCGGGATTCTTGTACGTTTTTGACACAGTTCACCCATGACGGAAAGGTTGAGCTTCGAAAACCTTTAGCATATGAGTAGTGATGCTTTTGGCTGCGATCACGCGATCTCCAGAATACCTCTGCGATGAATCCTGACTCTTGACGGTGCTGCGATAATGTCTTTTTCTTGATTGTTGACGGATCTTGTCTGTAAAGCATGAGGTGCTTCATCATTTCCGTGCCCTCCACGTATACAATTGAAAAAAGCTTCGAGAATTGAATAAAATTGCACAAAATATAGCACACGCCGCTCTGTTTCATCGCCATACCGCAGTGACGTACAACCTGTTTCAGGCAGTCCTCATTGAATTCATTATCTTGTAGAGCGGTCATGACCATATCGGCTTTCCCTTGCACCATTTTCCACTCATCTTGTTGTGTCATGAAGTCTTCAAGTGTAGCCTCCACAATCTTCCACCCAACTGGTAATAATTGAGATGCCTCAATTAGTTTAGATGCCCCAATTAATGACGCTGCCCCTCCAATTGATTCGACTGGTCTCTTATTGTTCTTTTCACAGTGCCCGTCTGCGTATTGAGTGTGCGATGAGAGGGATTCTTTGGCCGTAGAGCCCTCTTCTTCACTGTCTTTCGAGCTTCCATTCTCAGAAATAACTGGAGATGATGGTTCAGTGTCTGAATCATTCGTAGGTTGTTTCTGTAAACCTGAGTGCTCACTGTTCTCTTGAGACATTTGTTGCAATGTTGTTCGAGCGATTTCTAAATGGTTCGTCCCATTTGGCACCAGGTTTCTGCAAGCAGTTTCAAGTGGTGGTATGATGTATTTGCTGAACGCATGTTCCTGCATTTGGATGTCCAGAAGCTGGGTACACGTCATTCTTTCTGCAATTGGGGTCATCTCATTCGGGATTTCGTCGTAGTCACAAAGGGTTTTGAATTTTTCAAGCTCTTTAATTGCTCGACGTAATTGCACCAACTGTGTTGAAACATCCTTGGGGAGAAGCGGCTTCGGAGAAGGCAAGCAATCTTGATAGTACCTGATAAATCGTTTCATCAACCTTAAAAATTCCTCTGGCGTCACTCTTTTGGGAATTGTTCGCAAATTTGCCATTGGAAACGCAACTTGCAAGCCTCCATCATCATTCCACATGAAATCCCGAAAGTAGTCAACCGTAGGAATGGGAAGCTTGCGAGCAACCTCAAAGATTTGGCGCTTAGTTTCAGTCTGTTTGCTCATAATCCTGTCATCCTGAACCCCTCTTGCAGTACTTGACACCAGGCGACGAGCAACTTCGGTCGCTGATAAACGTTTTTGTCGCCTTTGGCTCAACCAGGAATTCAGCTCAACGTCGTATTCGTGGCAGCGTAGGAGTGTTGCGAGGAAAGAGGGCGGCACACAGACAGAGTGAAGAGCATTTCTCGAAAGTCCATACGCAATCTCATCTTGAGCTGGCATCGACATTACCAATTCACCTTTCAACTTGAAATCTTTTATCAAAACTCTGTTCTCCATTAGCTGTATTGCTAGTCTTTTGCGGATGTGAACATCATAACAAAAGCGATACCCTCCAGCGAGTCCATCTGTCTCTTCTCTTATCACTGCTCGTGCCACTTCTGATGCCTTTTCAGGCATGTAGAAATGTGGCTCTCTCTCAAAGAGTAGCTGTATTTCAGGAACAGTAACCACTCGACATGATATGAGATAAGTGTTGATGTATCCATTTCGCAGAAAACTCTCTCTGACAATATCTTCATCTCAAGAACGAATTGGCCTGGAGTACCAGAGATTGACAATTTTTCGCGGATCGACGTATTCAGTCACAGTATCACTCGTACTATCACTTCCTGCAACCTTCATGACTGCAGAACGTTCTGCCTCGCTTTAGTTGCAGGATTTGATTATCCTAAAAGGCAATGCCGCGAGTCTTCTGACTTAAGCAAAGGCTTCTGGAAATTGTTGCGACTGTTGTTTTTTGTAGCCATAAAAACCATCGTAAGCGAATGAGAGAATAAACACGGCTCATTCCGAAGATTTGAACAGTTGAGTTCAAACATTTGAACAAGTGGATCGAATGTGAGAGTTTTGGAAAGGGTTGGGGGGGCAGTTGATATAGATATCAGTTATCGTCCTGAACAAATTCCTTTCTGCTCTACCATGATTTACCGTCTTTTGACGAAACTTTTCCGTAAGAATCGCAATGTTTGCTTCGTAAAGGAAAACATTTGTCACTTTCAAGGCATTTGACAGGCGTAGAAAAGGACTTTGATAAATTCTTCGAAGTGTAACCTTCAGAAAAAAAATGAAACACAACAGCAGAGAAATTTGATATAGTTCCCTTACGTCTACTCTTTCGAAAACACAACACAGTGAGCTGGGCTGCTGACTTTTTGCTTCCAGCCGAATACCAGTACAGGATAATATTCTGTACTGGTATTCGGCTGCGCCTTCTTGCTCCCACACTGCAGTGCGTGCTTGCCCAAAGTCCATACTTGCAGGTCCGTCATGACTACCTGAAGCGATGAACCCGAGAGACATGCACATAGAGCGATATCATGACGACGTTAGACGATACTCCTCTCCTATCAAAAGTCACAATCGAGCTCGATCGCAAAACATTGAAGTCGCGATTACAGAAGAGACGACACCAATCCATCAAAAATATCAACAAATGGATGCCAAAACGCTGTTGCAAGCGTCTTTGCGTCTTCGAAGTCGGTACAGAGAAGTGTAGGGCAATGCGAGAGAATTTCCTCTCAATTTCTCGTGATGAAAGAAAGGCACGCCTCGCCGATCTAATCGTTCCGGACCCACAGTGCTCACAGCGATACTTCTATTGTGACGGCGGGCAGGTTTGTTGGAGAATGGTGATTGACACTCTGGAAGTGTCAAGGACCATGATTGCCAATGTCATGGAACTACTTTCAGCGAACGCTTCCCCCCTCCCCGGGAGAATGGGGGATCGGATGGGAGCTCAACTAAAAAATCCTCGGTGATTTCATTCCTGCGAGCCTTGGCAGACGATCTTGAAGATGAAATGCCGCACAGCATCGAGCGGCACCTCCCACATGGAAACAAATACCTCGTTTACATGCTGTTTCGAGAAAATGAAGGGATGTATGGCCGTCGAGCGTGCTCTTCTTCTCACTTTTACGAAACTTGGAAGGGGTATGCCTCACATATCAAGTGTAGCCAAGACACGGATTTTTCGTTTGTGACACGTGCACAAGCTTTAAGGAGGGTCTGCTATCAATTGCTAGGAAAACAGGATACGGAAAATCTGGAGAAAAACTTAAGAAAGGATTCCGCGCACATCTGCAGCAAATCCACTCTGAGCGAGCTGAATATCGACTCATTCAGTCAAAAGCAATTGACAGGCCCCAAGAGATTCTTTCCGTAATTATTGACGGGGCCGACCAGGCGAAGTTTGGACTACCGCTTCTACACGACGACAAATGAGATACGGGGAAGGCTCTCAAGCAGAAGGTCACTGGTGTTTGCTATCACGGGGCACTTTCTGGACAGCATTTCGTTTGTTTTTTCACGTCAGCCGACAACATCCCCTCAGGTGCGAATCAGACAATTTATGCGTTATGTCGCTCACTTTTTCTGTTGCGAGATGCAAAAAGAGCTCAAGGTATGAGTTGTTTTCCGAAAGAGCTGAATGTTCAGCTGGATAATACATCAAAAGACAACAAGAATCGCTTCTTTTTTGCATTTTGTGATTACATGGTGCATAAAGGGCTCTTCAACCGCATTGTTGTTAACGTTTTACCGGTTGGGCACACACATGAGGACATTGACCGCCGATTCAGCCGAATTTCTGTCTTCATGCGAGATAAGAATACAGCCTGTGTTTCGGAACTTCACAGGCACATTGTTGAAAGTCAAAGGGGAAACTCCGCGTCAATACAAAACGACATACATGCTAGCCGCATCTCTGGGATGAACAATTTTTCAGGTGCCTGTGATAAACAAAGTACAGTTGCGTCGAGAATCAACAACATGCTCGCGTTCAGAAAGTTTGTCTTCGAGCGGGAAGATTCTCATGAGCTCGAAGGAGGTGGTGCTCATGTTACCTGCCTGGTCGGGTACGAAATGGTGGAAAAGAGGGAAGCGCTTGAGAAACTTGATAGAACCGAAGGATTCATTGGTTCTTTCCTCCGTTTTGTTCCAGATATGACAAAAGCAGAGGCCATAAAAACTAACAAGCCCTCTCAAGTGGATATCAGCGCGTACTGCAAGCGCGTAAATGTGACAGAGAATAGAATTGGATGTAGAGAAAATGTGTTATCACTTCTTTCCGAAATAGCCGCAATGGAAAGCAAAGAGTTTGCCCTGCCAGAGTGGGAATTCCAGCAATTTGCTTCTTTTTGCGATGATTGCCGCGATCTTGAGGTTTCGCATGATGATTCGGAAAGCGAATTGGTTCTGGAGGACACGTGCACATATGAGAGAGGCAGCATGGTAACTGTAAACTGCGGTTCAAACGTGACCGAAATGGCGTCATTCTGGTTGGGAA
The DNA here is from genome assembly GCF_000350225.1 of Chondrus crispus. Classification (NCBI taxonomy): domain Eukaryota; phylum Rhodophyta; class Florideophyceae; order Gigartinales; family Gigartinaceae; genus Chondrus; species Chondrus crispus. The sequence goes on along the minus strand of NW_005179010.1, from coordinate 186,347 downwards.
GAGTTGAAAATGTTGAGAATGCAAATAGTGTTAACTTTATTTTGACTGTTCGGTGGTTCGAACTTGTGCAGGGACAGAGACGAGAGAGCTTGTGCTACACTGGCAATTACGCCCCCATGAAACAAAACGATCAATCACAGAGTGATATACCGTCCGCAGCAGTTCTTGTTTACTTTCCGGAGTTGAACACGACCGGTAAGATCCCGGATGTTGTCCAGCGCCTTACTAGGGAAGCACTAGACCCATTTGGAGAATGTTGAACACCCTGCGGGTATTTACTAGATATTGATGCATGTAGTGCTGTGTGCGTAATTCAATGTTCTCAAAAAAGGGTAACACCTCGGTCTGCGCTCACGCCTTCGAGAAAATTTCTTGCTGGGAGCAGATAGAGAGCATATTTAATATGCTCGCTATCTGCTCCCGGAAGGCATAGAGTTCACTGAAAAGTACTTCGAGGCGTGGGTTGACGACATGATCGCCGGCAAGATTGTCTCTGCCCCCAAGTCCGAGGCTTTCCCTGATCCGTCCGAAAACACTACCCTTGTCTACAGTGTCGTCGGTAACCCCTGGCCTGATGAGGTCCAAGATACCGAGAAGTATGTTTTCATTGCCCAGGTCGCTGCGGCCACGATGAACGGAATGCACAAAGCGATGCTGCCAGTGATGACGTAGATGTCAGATCCAGGCGCTAGCTCGAGCATGCGCGGTGCCGAGCATAGTCGGCGGGAGAGCGTGCGTGTGTGGCAGATGGCGCGGCGGAGAAGGGGTCTCACGGTCCGGACGTGGACAGGACGTAAGGCCATTGCGAGCGTTTATGGCAGCGGGGAAGAGACGACCGAGGGGAAAAGGGGGAGGCGCGTCTTCGGGGCACAACTCACTGGCAAGGTTACGCTTGTGAAACGGGATTCGTTGCTCCAATTGTCGTAATGTATTGGCTGGAGGTTGTTCTGCCCGAAGGGAAGGGCCAACCAGAGCGGTGCATCGCATTGCGCGGGCGCTAGTTCGAGCATACGCGGCGCTGAGCGTAGTCGGCGGGAGGGCTGGAGGACGTTTTGTCCGAAGGAAACGGCCAAACCGGGGGGGCATCGCATTTTGCACGAGGAAACCTGCTTTCGAATTGAAGAGCTGGGCGAGATGCCTGATGTGCTGCAAGCTCACAGTCGCCATGTGATGCGTTTGCGCAACAGCTGGTCACCCAGTGCAGCGACACACAGTCGCTACCGCGTTCGCCTCCGGTTGCGCGCTACCTTGTTCGAACAGCACGGCACGCTCTTTACGCGAGAGAGGCCGGAGAGGTCGAGCGTTCCCATCGCGGTGGTGCGACAGGGGTTTTTTTGAGCTTCGCTTGGAGAAGGGCTTTAGTTGGAATTTCAAGGTAAAGACTAACTCTTGTCGCCGATCCCGAAGAACTTAGGGAGCACATAGCGCCCACCACGATTAACGGAATGATTACAGCGCATTGTTCGAAAAGCGCTTTCACTCCGTTTCGGTTTAGGTATGTCGGCATTCAGTGCTGATTCTGCAGCGTGGAGATTCATTCACTCCAGAGGTTACAGAAGCGTTGCGAACTCCACAATCTGCGCCCACGATCATGACACGTAGAGGGGACTTGTTGTTTCGAATGAGAAATGACCAAATTACAGTCGACTAACGTGAGCTGGAGCACCGCGCGCGTGTGAGATATACACGGTCTGATACGGATCATTAAAAAGCATTCCGGACTCTCTACGCCGCTTCGTCGGCACCGCCTCCGCCGTGCTGCTCTCATCGCGCCTTCGCATACTTCCATCCACCGCTGTGCTATGGTGTCCAGCCCGCTCTCCACTCACACCTGTCTCCCCTCCGTCGTCAGATCTATTGACGGGGGCCGCACAATCCATGTGTCGCGCTTTACCGTTACCTCCTGCCCGCGTCCTTGGTGCCTTTTCGATGAGCACACCACAGTATCGCGCGCGTGTGAGATATGCACGGTCTGATACGGATCTTTCCAAAGCATTCCGGACTCTCTACACCGCTTCGTCGGCACCGCCTCCGCCGTGCTGCTCTCATCGCGCCTTTGCATACTTCCATCCACCGTTGTGCTATGGTGTCCAGCCCGCTCTCCACTCACACCTGTCTCCCCTCCGCCGTCAGAGCTATTGACGGAGGCCGCACAATCCACGTGTCGCGCTTTACCGTTACCTCCTGCCCGCGTCCTTGGTGCCTTCTCGATGAGCACAACACAGTATGATACTGTGGTGTGCTCATCGAGAAGACACCGTGCATATCTCACACGCGCGCGATTATCGCGATCGGCGGGATCTTTTTGTTCAATGCGGGGGGTGATGGGTGACGGCGCTCGCGAGAGAGTGGTGCGTTAATAGGAAGGGGAGCACTAGGCGCCTTGCGGTTCCGGTCGTCGCGCCGTAAAAAGCCAGTATGCGCGAAAGACCACAGTAGGAATTTAGCCTATTTTTGTGAAAATTGTTAATCTTTTTACTCTGGAAAAGTCTTTTTTAGAACCGAATGCTGTTCTAGCCTTTCTTCCCATTCGTCAATCAATGTATGTTTCACGGCTTGAATGTGCGGTTTCCGATGGTAAGACATCGCCACGCCTCTCTTCAAAGGCTGATGGGCAAACTCAAAATCCAGCTCAGAAAAGTGATGCGCGTGCCCCATTGCTGGAACTGAATGTTTGTAGAGTTCGATGATTCTGTGAAGGTTCGATTTATCCAGCTTACCCCTCGCAATTTCAGAAATGCCACAAAGTGAATCGCAACTTTGGACGTACAGGCCTGCAGAAGCCTGCTGTTCTGATATGAATGCCATGCCTGCGGCACTGTTAAAATGCTGCACAGATTTGTATCCATCTACATGCAGTTTAAGATACCAATAAGTCGACGCGACTAGGTCTGAGAACAGTCCCAAAGCCCGCACCGTTTTCAACAATGTGTGATTCTGTCTTTCGTCGTTCGCCGGAAGCGCAGCGCACTCGTCCTCGAACACAAATAGAGCAACAAGTAGTGTACAGAACGTACCACTGATTGTGGTAGAATACAGCTTATTATTTTTGACGTCGAAAATTTTTCTCTGCGTGATCAAGGAATTCGTACGAAGCCCGTCACATAATCTGGCATCCATTTTATCTCTTTATTCCCTTGAGGAAAGCATCAGAACGCATGCGTTTAAGATGTTGATGACGTTCCCAGAGAGCAGGTGGTCCGGTGCTACTAGCACTGAGCGATATGGGCCGAAGGACGCCTCGAAAACAGGGTGCCTACATGTCGTCAACGGCACTTGCTGACTTGATCTAGCATCATTAAGCCTTTCGTTAAGTGTACGAAGGGGACTAGTTATTCTCATCGGACAAGACGTTGATTCCATGCCTAGATAGTTAAGAAGACGGTTCCTTTCTTTCTTAATGCCTTTTGATTCACGTATAGCTTTCATACGCCGCTCAGACCTAAAGCTGGATGTATCCGCATAATTGAGTTCTGTCCTATATTCATGACAAGAGCGATATGAATCCAGTTTTTTCTTGCGAAAAAATCATAAATGACATGCAGAGTCTGCGTTGTGACCCAATAAATCGGATATGTGCGCGATCTCGAGAAAGTCTCCAATGTACGCCACAGCTTGAACAAAAACCTTAATTGGCATTCCGTCTCCGTCACACGTGTCTATTCCGATCGTTCCCGACCCGGCGATGTCATCAGATACGATCTGAAGCACCTGACTAGTACTAACGCCTGGCGGAGTGAGACTCAACAGCCGAACGGCTTTGCGTGATGTCCGGTTTTGCGGAAGAAGGTTAAGAGGTAGCATGTCAACACCACCTGCAGACCCTTGAGCATTCGTGCATTGCGAAAACCCGTCGGAATAAAGAAGTACTCTGTACACAAAGTAACGCATACCGTTTTTAGGTAATAACCCCTCAGACTTCTTGCAAGGACAACCTGGGTCGAGATTGTAGTCGGTAGATTGACCGAGTTTCTCACCTTTGACTCGCTGGCATGGTTGACGCTCAAATATTTCTGTCACTGGTTGTACGAATACTTCAGCGTGAGGGAGTTTTCGGTTGCGTTGCGAGAATGCGAAATTAGGGACCCTTGCAAGCTCAATCATATTGCCCGATCCGCAGAAACCGCCAACCCTATGAATGAGCAAACATTCATAAAGTGTAATTTCGCTGACGGATACAGTGGTCAGTATGTCTCCTGCTCGACCAATGCAATTTTTTGAGTGCAGTGAAGGAATCATGTCTGTTGTGGAAAGTTTCGTTTCACCTAGAACAGCCGCCAAATGAAACTCGGAATTGCTGCATCGCGTGGTCGATGTACTTCGCACGTACTCCTGGGGCTTTTTTGAGCCAATTCCAGCCCACTCCTTAGGTATCGGTTCAGTTTCAAGAACAATGATGACCGTTTCTCCTTGAGAAAGAAAACAAGCTGCAGGACCTGCGTCAGTAGATTGGGAGAAAACGGCATGATGGGGCTCGTCGAGAAATGTCTTTCTATCGGAAACTATGGAAGCGCTCGTGGCGCTGGAAAAAAACGGGACTACTCAAACCACTACTGGTGTTGCTCAGGCTCCCAGATCGCATGATGTCCCATGTAGGCTTAAACGAAACGTCCTGCACGGCCCAAGTGCTTGGAAGTATTACTTCTACTTCAGCTTTTTGATATACTGCCCTCACGTGGTGAGGTTTCAGTTGTTTGACTTAAATTGTGGTCAACAATTTTAGTGTCGAGGGTACTGTGCTTCGCACCAGCCTTCTGCCAATCCACTGGCAGGAAGTGCTTCTCCGACCGTGGGAAATTGTTTGCACGAAGGTTAGGAAGCAGAATTCTCTGTACTGTAGAGTATGACGGCAACAAGCTCTCGTGTGGAGCATATTGCTCAATAACTCAGTTAACAGTGTTCCGAAAGAAGGAATACTGCCCAATTGTCAACTGGTTAGTGCCTGACGTCGCCAGTATGGCGATCAACTTCTGCCAAGTATTGATGGAGTTCGGCCTCGGGCGCCGGCTGTACTCCTGTGCATAACCAGATGCTCCTAGTTCTTCTTCCGAACTGGCCAAAGATACATCAGATTCTTCAGTCTCACTACGCATTTGTGCACGGTTTCCATCTTTCCCTCGAAGAACCACTCCCAGATCCACATCAGATATATGTATAGGTTTTGTCATTTGGTCGTCCGATAATTTTAACTTACATCTGCTATGCGGATGCTGTGTTGGGAGCTCATCAAATGAACCCTGATGAGACGGTTCCGGATCACTATTATAAAACAGCCTCCTCTTCACAGGATTTGGGGAAGGAGAGTGCTACTTGCCTTCCGCTTTGTAAGCGGCAGTTGCAGACCTACCCACATTCTCCTCTTCCCAGTCGAACCTGTTATTTCGTCGCCGCCTATCTCTTCTTGGGAGAGATCGTTTCCTACCAGAAGACGGCGAGCTGTGATTTGGTGCATCACAACTATCCATTAGGACATGAGCGAAGCCGCCGATATATGAAAAGTACTGGATCGAAGGAGCTGAATCTGAAACTTAAGCAATGTACGATATCGAAAACACGTGTACTCGCGGGAAACTTATACTGTATGGCCGAACGCTGGACCGCATTTTTGAGACACGGACGGCGAGAAACCTGACAAAGTTAGCTGGTTACCTTCTCCCGCAGTTCAGAATGCCACGGATCCTTTTTCCATCACTTCATCAACTGAATTCATCTGTTCCACTTGTCATTAATTGTCCCCGTAGTGCACGTGCTCTTCGTCATGCAGCCTCCATATTCGGGCCAGCCATCTCACAGGCGGCTCCTTAAGCGAAAGAGCTCATCTACCGCCGTCGGAGCGCAGAATCGACACATCAAGAGAAGGGGAAATAAGAACGTTCTCAAAACTATTTTTCCCCTTGACGGTAATTCTCCTGATAAAGAGGATGACGAGCCCCTCATTCCACCGTCACGAGACTTTGAGACATGGAAACGCAACGGCCTCCAACTGACGAAGCACAAAGGGGGAATTTCCTTGCTCAGGATCGTCCCTGTTCCGGAACCCAATCTCATTCGCCTTCTGATGTCGACAATGCCAGATCTGGGGGACGGAGGGGCCCGGCAGCAGCCAATCTGCGACGAAGGGAACTCGTAAGGAATTGAGAGGAAAACGAGAAGGACGAAGGGCCTGATGTGCTTGTTCGTAGTAGCTCAGGAAACTGAGCAGCGACAGAAGAGTTGCGCAATGAAGAGGGCTTCTCGGGCAGGGACATTACCAGTACAGTACGGTCAGGCCTTAGTGACATTCGAGCAGTATCTGCCAGACCAAATTCAACCAAACAGTTAAGACCTAACATAGGGGGAGCATTGAGCTCGTTTCGCCTCTTTTTGGAGAGCATGCAGAAATCTGTACTGGCTCCACTTGATACAGTGGAAGGTAGCATGTAGGGTGTTCAGAGAGACCTGGAGACTGTCAAAAACGCCCTAACAATCTTCAGCACAGATATTGGAGCAAAAAGCAACAGCTTATTGAAAGTCCACTCAAAGCGAACAGCAAGCACGTCTTCGAAATGGACGTTCAAGGATATCGTCGATATGGAAAACCCAACTTTGAAGTCCCAAGTGGAAAACGTTTTTCGCATTTCTCTCATGTCGCAAGTTATGGCAGAATTTTCTTGCTATTTTATGGAGTACGCTTGGTCTATGGGATCAACCGTCGCCCATACCCACCTCGCAATGGCTGCTTTTCTTTACGGGCATCAAAAAAACGCCACAAAAAAGACTTTAAGTCAGGCTCCGCTCGCGTTCATTGCGATTTCAAATCTCGATTCGTGCGAACATTCTTCGTTGAGGGTGGAAAGCAGATCGAGAGAGATTGCATGCAGGAAAACGATACTCGAAGATCTTTGAAAACGAGCGTTCATTCAGAGAAGAGAGACGCCCATGGAAGATCCTTCGCACGAGTGGAAAATGAGCCAGGCGTATCCAATCTCATGGTGCCTGTGCAAACACCCCGTACTGGCTGAATTTTAAGTACGTCGGAAGGCGTGCATTACAGAAAACTCGACAGTTGGTGGAGACCAAAGCAAAATCGGATAAGAAGAATGTCGACACGAAGAACGGACGTGAAAGCCTGTACATTGCCCACACCGTATACTCAATGTCTACATATTTTTGAGAGAATCACGTGTCGCGGCAGGAAACGCTTCTTCCAGTATCTGGGGTTTGCGCTTAGACCTTGGGAGGCAAGTAGAGAAACACCGAAGGAGTTCTGCCAGCCCAATATTGCCTTCAAGTATCAGGAGCACCCGTTCAATTTCCGTGACCATGTGTCATCTGCCGTGACATCATATGCCCCTAACGCAAGTGTTTTGAACTTGCAAGCTCTGAAAGAAATGATTTCTTCTTGGCTGGAACTTGACGTTCTGGTCGATTACTCCGTGATCGTCGGAGATGGTTTGCTGAAGAACGGGATACAAAAGAGGGGGTTTAAGCCTGCGGAACGCAAGCAAATGTACCGTACAATCAATCTTGCACGTGTTGCTGTCAACTTTTTCGTTGCGCTAACTCAAGGGAGAGGAATTACTGAGTTCCTTGGGAGCCACTCTGGGTCGTTACGAGCCGTGTACAGGACTGATTTGCTCTTTCGATGGTTCGTTCGTGACATTCTCAATGGCAGTCGTCATTACGATATGCCATCCACGTTGACAGGGGAGACCCGGATATGCCTGAAACAAAAAAAGGGGAAGGAGTTGGTCAGGAGCAACCAGATCTCAGTGCAATGAAAACAGGTTGCTCCCGCTACTATGGAAACGATCGAAACAATGAAGATAAACTTTTTGAAGAAGTGGATGACAGCATACAGTTTTCTGGTGAGCTGGAGGAAAGTGGAGGTGTGCCAAAAGGTGGCAAAAGGCGGTTATCTAAGAGTCAGATAGTTGATGAAAATCTGAGTGACCGCGAACACAGCGATGAGTCGCAGCACGGAAGCACCATGATTCGTTTAAAGATAAGGGACTTCATCCCCGCGCATTCGAAGCAGAAAGATATATTGGATGCTTACATCTTAAGAATGACCCCAGCGCAATTTAATCAGCTCTGCACGGACTCGCCCAGGAGAACTGAAAAGATGTAAAGTCCTGTCAACGCCCTTAATCGTCGTGACCGGACAGAAGTTCATGCAATAGCTGAAAATGATGATGATTGAGAAGATCGTTCTGATGATGGATTTGATTTTGACCATCTCCTTCATCATGCGGAGGAAGAGGCGAATGAAAACTGAAATAAAATCGTCCCCCAGCTAGCGTCGAAGACGTTTATCTTCTAGGGGACCGCGAGGAGCGGCGATGGGAAGATGAGGATGGAGGATAACGACGGCGTCGGTGGTACACGAGGTTGGGTGGGTAGTGCGGGAAAGGTTGCGTCAGTGGCGGGAGTACGTGCTGGGTTTGTGAATGTCAATGTTTTAGGTAAGCCATACATTGCACTGCTGGACAAATTGAGATGAGGATGGAGGATAACGACGGCGTCGGTGGTACACGAGGTTGGGTGGGTCGTGCGGGAGAGGTTGCGTCAGTGGCGGGAGTACGTGCTGGGTTTGTGAATGTCAATATTTAGGTAAGCCATACAGTGCACTGCTGGACAAATTGAGATTAGGATGGAGGATAACGACGGCGTCGGTGGTACGCGAGGTTGGGTGGGTCGTGCGGGACAGGTTGCGTTAGTGGGGGGAGTAAGTGATCGGTTTGTGGAGGGCGAGATGTGGTGGAGTGGGAGATCCAGCCGGTGGAAAGGCAGCTTCTGGGGGAGTCGGGATTCGGGGACGGGTGCTCAACGCGAGCAGATGGATTGGCGCACGGGGAAGACGATTGCGCACACCCTTTGATTCTGAATGAAACGAGGATTTTTTGCCGCTGTTTCCAAACCATTGTGAATGTCAATTTTTTAGGGAAGCCAAACAGTGCACTGGTGAGCATGTTGTGACGCTGTTTCCAAAAATTGTAACATTGTCAGGCAGGACACGACGGCCTCGCGCTGTGTCAAACGAGTCCGACGCAACCTCGAGCGTGTCCTTCCCGCACTCCAGCTCGTAATTCTTCGGACAGCATCGAGCTGGAACCCTCCGGACAATGTGGGAAGAGCAGCGCAATTTCCTTCATTAGCAACATGGAATGGTTATTGAGCGGTTTCCGATAAACAGCGAATCAGCTTCCGCCCCAGAAATTAGAACTACGCGTTCCGTCTACCCTGCAAGTTTTCCGGTACACGGGTACCAGTCCGAGGGAATAAGATACCCGAATGAACCAACCACTCATTGCACGACAGACAATCAGTGCGTGATCCTGAAATGAACTGCAGCTCCTGTCGCTGTCTCTTGGCTGGACTACGGCTCTCCGGATGTGCTTTGCCGTAATCTAGGATACCATAGCACCATTTTGTCCGAACGGCTCCCCAAAACGCGCACGCAACGAAGAAACACCTCCAAATACGTCTAAGCGCGGCAGTCTGAACTCCATCCTAAATCATGAGCCGTTCATTGCACCGGAGATACAAGGCGTTGTCGCCTCTATGCATGCCCCATAACAGGCATCAACAAATGTAGAAATGCCCCCTATCTCGGCACGGCTTAACTCGACGCCATACAGAGGGCAGAGAACCGAAGTTTGGATGTCTCCCGCGCAGGAATCTCCTTCCTCAATGGACATCTTAGCAGATGTGTACTGTGGGAGCGTGATACTGTACTACCTTTCAATTCACGCAGTAACATTTTGTTGGCTTAGGGTATGTGCGCCGAGCCATACGTGACCCGCATCAGTAGTCCAGCTTATTACTAAAAAAATATTGTGATGTCCATAACAGCAACGTAACGACTTTTAACAGACATGATCGACCCTACTACTTTTGGTTTGTACATTTACTACGTTTTACTATTTTTTCGGCTTGCGTGACTGGTTGCATTTCTGTTTTATACATATTTATCAATTCGCAAAATTTGATTATCTGGAACACTGAATATTATTGATCTGGCATTTAGCCCCTTTGCAGTGTCATCGGGCTCTTTTGTTGGTTCTTTTTATTTGTTGTTGGTGCCATCGGCTTTGGTTGCGACCGGACCGGTGTAGGTATCTTAGCCATCTGGCGACACGTGGGTGTAGCGCTGCTACTTGTTTACGTCCCCGGACGGAGGCTGTTGCGACGACGTCTCCCTCGAAGGTCCTGTTGTGTAGACAGGACAGTGTTGGTTCCATCGGATACAGGTTGCGGCCGTTCTGGTGTCGGTACTTTGCCATCGGGCAGTACGGAGGTGTAGTGCTGCTACGTGTTTGCTAATTTTCGTCGGGCTTCGTTGCGACGCCCCCGCCGAAGACCTTATCAAGGGTATAAGGTGTACCAGGCGCTCAGCGAGCATTGGCTTTACGACCCATCGGGCCCGGCTTCTGAATCACCGCCCGAACTCGCCGAGCAGCTGCCTGTACATGACTCTACCACCATTCATCCCGGGCCGGGCATCTTTCTTTTGCCCCCCTATCAGAGATTTGAGCTACTGTGGGTCGCAAACCCACTTAAAGGGAAAGGGAGAATCGGACACTCCGTAGGGCTGTGCCGTAGGCAACTCTTGTTGGTTGTTGTTGGTTGGTTGTGTTGTTGCTGGACCGTTGGATCCTGGTTCCGGCCTGACAGGCATATTGCGCTAAATAAGTGGTCTGCCGACCTATAATCTGGAAACTGCGAAGCCCGACCTAGAATCTGGAACTGAAATCAGAAGTCGGAAATATATAAATTAGTTCGATAGGTCTCGTTTATTAAGAGCAGACCATGGCATTAAGCCAACACAAGGACGTCGGTCCTGGGGTCAGAAGAGCTGGATCAGCTCAAGAGTCGAGGATTCCGCGAGGACCTCGTACACGAAGCCAAGGAAATTCGGCTACTGATCCAGTTGCAGAAGCGTCTCCTTCGGGGACAGCCGTTGAGAAAAATGGCCTGGAATTCCAGCACAGGAAGGTCAAATCAGCCTATCGGAGGCAATAAAAAATCTGCGCAAATATTTTGGTCCGGGCCAGCAAAAAATGTGTCATAAATGTAGCAACGCTTGTTGATTTCATGTCGCGATTTTGCACATTTTTTACCAATAACGCCATTGGCTGAAAATCGGAATAGTTATGGCACAGCGTCTCTGCCTGGCCTGTGGCGGTAGATGACTGGCCGGCGCTGCACACGGGTAAGTCTCGCAGTGCCAAACGCCATTGGCTGAAAAGCAGCATAGTTATGGCACAGCGGCTCTACCTGGCCTGCGGCGGTAGATGGCTGGCTGGCGCTGTACACGGGCAGGTATCGCAGGACCAAACGCTTTTACATTGATGCAATGATGAGACGGTGATCATCGCTGCATATGCGCAGCCACCGACGACCATGTTTTGCTGCTCCAGAGCAATGAAAATATGTCTCCATTCGCAGCTTCAATGCAGCACTACACGTAATGCTCCGACCTACTCTCAGTCAATGAAATGTTAGTCCAGTACCTTTCTTGCAAAGGTGATGTCACCCCGCTGGTCCAGAAACGGTCCCATCCCGAAGGATGGAACCGATGGCGGTTCCAGCGGCGTTCACATCACATTTATTTGTAGCAACCAAAGAGTATTGTTAGGCTACATACACTACATCTACCTTGTCCAATTACCGAAATAACGCGGTGATGGTTCACTGCGCTTCCGTTAAATACGATAATCAATGCCAAGAAACATACCAGGAGAGGTCGGTTACAGTCACAGTACGTCATGATGGTGGATTAGAATTTTAAGAGACCAAGGAGGGTGCACTGATGGCTTACCTGATCCTGAGTTAAACGACGGGCGGGTTGACCTGCAGTGAGACAAGGAACGCTGTGAGGCTTGGTCAGAACAGTTCTTCGACACTTTCAATGTGTTAGAGAATGTGCAAACTTACGTTACAGCCTTGTAGTTAATCGCGAAACGGCATTGCACAGAGAAAGCGCTCACTTACCGACCGTCTGCAGCGCACTCGTGTCTCCGCATGAGGTTTCAACCGAACACGCAACTCGCAGAAAGCAAACTGTCAGAAACGAGGATGCGCGGTGGGTCAGAACTGTGACAGAAGTGGCGTCACTTACTGTGGATGAGATCTCAACCAAACACGCAACTCGCAGAATGGAAACTGTTAGAAAAATGGATGCGTGGTGGGTCAGGACTGTGGCAGAAGTGGCGTCACATAAGGTGTATGATATCTCAACCAAACACGCAACTCGCAGAATGGAAACTGTTAAAGAAACGGATGCGTGGTGGGTCAGGACTGTGGCAGAAGTGGTGTCACTTACTGTGTGGATGAGATCTCAACCGAACACGCAACTCGCAGAAAGGAAACTGTTAGGAAAGTGGATGCATGGTGGGTCAAGACTGCGGAAGAGGGTCGTGCAGAGAGTTGGGTCTGGTCCTGGAACTATTTCAACCAAACACGCAACTCGCAGAAAGCAAACTGTCAGAAACGAAGATGCGCGGTGGGTCAGGACTGTAGCAGAAGTGGCGTCACTTACTGTGGATGAGATCTCAACCGAACATGCAACTCGCAGAATGGAAACTGTTAGAAAAATGGATGCGTGGTGGGTCAGAACTGTGGCGGAAGTGGCGTCACTTACTATGGATGAGATCTCAAACAAACAAGCAACTCGCAGAATGGAAACTGTCAAAAAACCGGAGGCGTGGTGGGTCAGTACTGTGGCACAAGTGGCGTCACTTACTGTGGATGATATCTCAACCGAACACGCAACTCGCAGAAAGGAAACTGTTAGGAAAGTGGATGCATGGTGGGTCAAGATTGCGAAAGAGGGTCGTGCAGAGAGTTGAATCTGGTCCTGGAACTATTTCATCCGAACACGCAACTCGCAGAAAGCAAACTGTCAGAAACGAGGATGCGCGGTGGGTCAGGACTGTGGCAGAAGTGGCGTCACTTACTGTGGATGAGATCTCAACCGAACACGCAACTGGCAGAAAGAAAACTGTTAGAAAAATGGATGCGTGGTGGGTCAGAACTGTGGCGGAAGTGGCGTCACCTACTATGGATGAGATCTCAAACAAGCAACTCGCAGAACGGAAACTGTTATAAAAACGGATGCGTGGTGGGTCAAGTCTGTGGGAGAAGTGGCTTCACTTACTGTGTGGATGAGATCTCAACCGAACACGCAACTCCCAGAAAGGAAACTGTCAGAAAACGGGATGCATGGTGGGTCAAGACTGCGGACGAGGGGCGTGCAGAGAGCTGGATCTGGTCCTGGAACTATATTCCTGCATATATATATGCAGTGCTCAGAAAAACCGGTAGCTAGATATTTCAAACTACCGCTTTTTCTGAGTTCTGGCACGGTATCTGAGTGGAAGTAAGTTGCATTTTCATGGGCACGTTTCAATAGCAGAATGTAGGTACTGAAATCTCAATTTGAAATTACCGAATTCGGTATGGCATGGCTGTCCTCAACGACGGCCATTCATTGAGCTTTTGCATGCGGCATCACATCAAAATGCGAGTAGGAGCATATCCTTTTTACCGTTTCTATTCATTGAACCAAGCTTTAATAATAACGGCACAACCGTATGCATTGCCAAATGTGACAAAAGGCCTTCTTTCGGCTCTAGAGCAGTAAGCTTGCCGATGTCTTGTCAATGACGAGGTTCATGCCAAATCTTACTGCAGACCCACTTCTGGTTACAAAACAGGTCGAAACCGTCGCAGATGGGACGCCAAAGCAAGAGTCGTTGGGTTCTTAAAAAACGCAGATCTTATGCAAAGCGTTCCGAAGGTGTTGCATCACAAGGGATTACTTCGGATGGGCACGGACCATCTTCTTCTGAACCTCAGTTTGAAAGACATCGAAAAAGAGCAAGGCCATGTAGGCAACTGTCTACAAAGCTAGCTAAACGTCCATGAGATGAGTTCATGTTACTAGACGGTCAGTCAGAATCCTACGCTTCCCTTTTGAAAGACGGGCTTTTAAACTACCTCCAAGAATACCAAGGCGTCATGCATGACGGTGTGGAGGCTCTTCCATCAACTCCCCACCCCGAACGAAATGACACGATCCGTTGTGAAGAAAGCGAAGGAATTTCTGGATTAGACATTGGATTGAGCGTTGAGCAGGACAATGCCCACGAAGCTGAGGAGTCTGAGGAGCTGATACACAGCATGTTCGAAAGCGCTTCTGATGGAATTAGATTGACCTGGACAAATATTGCATCACTGATAACAGCAACTGGGAGCACGCGTCTCAGCGAGACTGCGTATCAGACACTTGCCAACTTCAGGAACTGGAGACCGAATGAAAGGCAGCTCACTCTCAAACTGCCAAGTACATCTACTCTGAAGAGACGTGTTCGTCCATTTGCGAAATCCAACTTCTTCGTTCCTTGTCATGTAGAAATGTTTGCTGTGAATTTGTCTAAGTCTGGGTCGAAGGCTGGCGTTGGAAATTATACCTCACAGGACAGCGCTCCGATCACGATTGTAAGACCGAGCAACTGGGCGAAACCTGACTTTTCGACAGCAAAATTGCGGGAGATGGTGCAAGGAAGACGGCATGATATGGATCCGTCAATCGAGACACCGAGGTTCTCGGATATTGAGGACACTCCAATAATCAAGGATAGGGCTGGGAGTCTATCTGTTTATCGGATTCCTACCGAAGATGGTGTGACGGTGGAACTGCGAAAAGGGCTCCTTCTTCACATTACGTTCGAAACAAGAGACGCGGTGAAGGGCAGATTGATACAAGCCCAGTTTGCAGTAACGTCCTCAACGAACATGAGATTTGATGCAGTTGTATCTTCCTTCTTTGTTTACTATGAGCCAAACTGGACAGAACCGCAGGCGGAGTCCAATTCAAAGTGTACTAAAAGGATGAAGATGAAGAAACCGAAATCTCGAGCATTCTGTAGTATAACACCCCCCAACGGAGAGGGGTGTATACTTAGCTCGACGTAGACCCCGCTCGAGGGGCGAGAAGACGGGGAGAACACACAGCTAACAGGACAGGGAAGCGGGCCCTGGTAGCGTGGTAGAGCGGGACGGTCGGGGACGAGCGTACGCGCGGGCCGAGCTACGCCTCGACGCCCCGGAGCAGCGCTGGGTAACGTACCAGCGCGGACGGGCGGAGGCGGATCGAGGCTCGCTCGCGTACGCGGCTGTCCCCTACCCGCTTTGTCTCGGGTAACGCGCGCGAAGGCAGATCGCGCTCGTTAGTTAAGCTGGAAGACGGACCTAGGCGGTAGGTCGTGGACAAGTCCGTGCTTGTCCCCCTACGCCGCCGCCGGTCGCGCCCGTATTTAATGTATACAATGCGTCTATCATAATACTACAGTACCGGTATGCCGTAGTAACTTACTGTAGCGCGGGTCGTCCCACGCTGTAATGCTGTCAGCCGTCGGGGCTGACAGCACACGTGTGAGACGCGTACTGTGCGCGCGGTGGTACGGGCCTCCTACACGTGTACGCGTGTGGTCCCGCGTCCTCCGTACACGTGGGGGTACACGTGTGCGCGGGTGTGGTTCGTATTGATCTGATCTAAATCTAATCGCGAACCGCCGTTAAGCCACACGGCCCCCTCCTCAAGAGTGAACGTCCGCGTTCAACCTTGAGGAGTGAGAGAGCCATGTCCGACCCGGTCGCTTCCCGAGCCTTGGTCCTGTTCCCCTATGATCCGGCGTTGTCTTCGGCGCCGTCCACCGATCGACCTTGCCGCCTTTACGTCCCCGCCGTACTCCGTGCCCCCTCGTTTTGCATCTTCATCCACCTCTCCTCACCCGCCGCCGCGGGTGTTCCTCGTCGTTGCCACTCACGCGCTGCTTACCGCGTCGTCGCCCTCATGTCTTCGCTTCTCGAGGCGTGTCCTTCGTCTGGGGGCCCTTCCGTCCGGCTCCCCGCGCTTCTGCCGCTCTCGGGGGCCTCTGTGCCCCCTCGTACAGTACCTTCCCCGGGCTCTTCCGGGGACTCCGTCGCGCATTCTTCCGGCGTAGAAGGATTTTTCCCTCCCGCGGCGCCCGCGCTGCCGCCCTTCCAGAAAAGTCGCGGCCCCTCGGGGTCCACCGGGAGTATGGAATTTCGTCCCGTCTCGTCGGGGACTGCGCTGCCCCAAGGAGGCGACGTCGTACGCAGGAAGGTCGGAGAGGTTCCTCCTGACAACATGTCCGACGCGCCGCGTATGAGCGCGCCTTACCAGCCGCGCCCCAGGTCGTATGGGGCATGGGGGAGCTGCCGGCAGCCGGGCCTCCTGCCTCCGAAGACCCGAGGTAATCTCGAAGCGGGGGCGGAGGTGGCCGACAACACCACCCAGTGGTTTGGCACCGCCCTGGCTCGCTCGATGCCGTTGCCCGTGAAGCGGCTCAGGTTCCCGTGGCGTCGTTACGCCAGAACGGGAATCACCCTCGCGGAGTTGTTATCGCGTGACGTTTTGCGCCCTGACCTCATGCGCGTGCGTCGCATTTACGAGGCAGGTCGCGTGGACGAGGCCAGCCTCGTCCTTGCTAGGCTGACGGGCAAGGGCGGGGGAGTTCCCTATCAAATCCTCGACGCGATCCCTTGCGACAGGACGTTCGCGTACAATTCCGGCGAAGTCATCTATGTCGACCGCATGGCCGAGCACCTGGTTGTTCGTCTGCCGGGCGCCCCACGACGGTTCATCCTTTCCGAGATTGAGAAGCTCTACCTGAGTCCCCGTCCTTATGCCTATTCAAAGGCTCGCGTGGCTCTCCAGAAATCGGCGAGCTCCCTCATGCGCCTCTACTCAGTCGCGGTGTCGCCCCACGATTGGGCGACCCACCGCCACTGCGAGGAGGATGACGACCGCGTTTTCAGATCGGCGTCCTTCGAGCAAGGTATCACTCCGAGGGACTTCCCCGAGCTGCCGGAAGCTGTGCGGGAGTCCCTTCCGTCTTTCGGCGTACACGCGTTGCTTCCGTATGCTTTAAAGCATTTTGGTTACGCGTGTGCAGACCCCGATCACCCGGCCCACGCCGAGCTTGTACACAACTTCGAAGGTGAGTGAGCGTGGGCCCTGGGTAACGCGTTTATGGCCGAGGTCCACATCAACCGTTGCGTGTTTGTTCAGCCCACTGGGGTCCTCGCGTTGCTTGGAAGGGTTGCTTTCGACCTCCTCGTGGTACCACTCTACCCCCTGGAAGTGAACTCCAAACACGCAATGTGGGACCTCGCCTCTGTTCTGACCGTTATGCACCGCGCGTGTCAAGTCTCCGAGCGTACGCATCGCCCGTGGACCGACTACAACACGGGCGAGCGAAGCGCTTTCCTCCTGTACGATCTGCGGTCCGACGCGTTCGTCGCGGAGCCGGCCTCTCCCCAACCTTCACCGATTACCACGGGGAGAGGGGCCGGTGTGGGCTCCGCCCGTCGTGAGGCTCAACGTAAGCGACACCGAGAGGTGGACAGCGATGTCCCAGCCTTTGCGCCGTCGCGCATGATCAATTTCCAGTCGCCGGAGGCACCCGGTGTGTCTCCTCAATTTGCGTTGGGGGTTCCGCCTGTTCCCCCTCTGAGTTTGGCGCATCAAGACCCTACTCCCCCTTCCGCGACGCCACAGCTCGTCTTATCACCGGGGGACATCTTTGCCATTCCCGGCCTGGCTCGTGCCCTCGAGACCTCGTCTCGTCAGGTTTGGAAGGTTGGCGGGTTGTTGAGCACCCTCGCCAGCTGGTATCTTACGCGCAGCGATGAAGCACGCCGGATCAACGCGGAGCGGGAGGTCCACGCGACGGACCTCCGCCGAGCTCAAGGAGCCTTAGAAGATTTCCGTGAATCGTCCCGTCGGCAGTCGGAGGCTCTCGAGCGTGCTCTGGCGGATCGCGACCGATACCGCCGCGAACGAGACGATCTCCGTGTCGCGGCACAACGAGGGGTCGCGACACCCCGTCACACTGTGGCGTCTGCATCGCGCCCCGCTGTGCAGGATCCTTATGCCCAACCGGGATACGAAACCCTCCGTGCCGAGGGTGGCGGCTTCCCTCATGGCGCGTCGGCCCACGTTTGGCCGCGGGACAGCGAGGGCACCATGCCCTCGTTGGAGGAGCTCGGGTCAGAGGTGCCCCGGCACCCGAGCTACTGTCCCCAGCCTTCCCACTTTTCTAGTTCGGCAGGGGCTACTGATGGCACGAGCCAGTAGTCGTGCGGCCCTGCTATACTTCGAGGTTTCTTCCTCGACTCGTGCTTTCCCGTAAAATCGATAGATCCTTTTTCCTTACTTGGCGTCGGTCCGTGATGTCGCTCACCGACGGACCGTCCGACTCTTTCTTCCTCTTTTTTGTTCTTCTTTGCGTTACGGCCTTGGCACCCCACTCCGTTCGATGGGGCGAGCGAGGGGTGTGAGGTCAGAAATCGAGGGTCCCCTTCACGTCACGTACGCTCCGCGGCCCTCACCCCGTTTTCCAGTACACAACTGTTGTGTTAAACGAAAAACACGTCAGGGTGCGAAGAGGACCCCCTACGTTTGCCAAAAATGCTCCCCGTCCCACGTGGGGATTCTCCTCCTTCTGCGCGGTCTTCCCTACGCGACTGCCGTACGAGTCGTCGAGGCGCGGTGGCAGGGCGTCGCGGAAACTTGTGGGTGATCGGACCACCCCGCCTCCGTACGTTTAGTCGTAAAGGATCCTCTCGTTCGTTAAAGAGTCGGTCAGCGTGTCCGCGGTTTTGCCGCACTCCTCGAAATTTTACGCGAGCGGGCTGTCCCCAGATATTGTAGCCATCGCAATTGCTCGATAGTTCAAGGGAGACAGTAGTGCACTTCGCTTCTCGTCTCGCCCGCGTGCCCCATTCGAGCGCGTCTGGGTGTCTCGTTGGGTCGAAGGCAGGGCGAACGTCCCTCCTCCATCTTCTTGACCTTCTTTCTTGTCGGCGAGGGGAGGTAGGACTCCCCTGATATGTCATCGCGAGAAAAGTGGCATCTGCCCTTCATTTTTTTTCTATCCACGCCGGCGGCCGGTACATCTTCCGACCGCACCTCGTATCACCACATCGGCTGCCGTCCGCACTTACACGGAACCTCCTATACTCCTCTTTGTTTTGTCCCCTTCCGCCCCTTTCGGCCCTAACTCATGTCGTAGCGCGGTGTATGCGTCTCGTATCCCTATGCCCGACTTCATCGATGAGCGGCGCATGGCGCGGCCATCTTTGCGCATAGTCCGGCCGAATTTTTTTCTGCGTCATAGTTTCCTTCAGGTAGAGGTCTGTTTCAAGATCGCGTCCAGCGCGTCGGCGAGCTCACAGAAGTGCTTCATAGTCATCTTGTACGCTCTGCGTCCTGTGAGCGCGTACTTAACACGGTTGCGCAGGATCAAGTCGAGCCCAGGCGTCGCGAGCTTGCGGAAGATCTTCTTACCGGCGGGTTAGACATCCGCCGGTTCATCGCCTGCTTGGTTTGTGAGAACGTCGAGGGGCCTTTTCGTACCGCCCTCCGGTACGGTTCCGGGCATACACGCCCAAGGGGCGACGCGGGGTGCTATATGAGGTACCGTGCAGATCGCGTCCGTCGCGGATATCGGGCAGCCGCGGGACGTTGCGCTGCGCCGAGAGCAGCACGTCCTTCGCGATGGGGATGGGTTCCGTCACTCCGCGCGCTCTACGGCGTCCCCGTTCGGCGCGACTCGCATGTCGCGCCGGTGTCATACTTGGTCTCGCGGTGAGCCGCGGCGTTGCATCCTTGGTTCGCGCAGCACCCAGGCGCGGCGCACGATGTCCTTGATCTTGTGTGGGGAGGTGTTCGTGGCGTGTTCCTCGGGTAACCGGTTCGCAATGGTGACTTTTACCGTCGGTCTGACGTAAGACGGACGCCCGCGTGTCCTCCGACCCTGCAGAAGGGAATCCGGGCGACTTTTCGGGACCCGGATTCGGGCGCGCGGTGCACCAGCGCGCGCCGCGCGCTGGTTCGGTAGGTTGCAACAGCTTCGTCGTAGGCCCCTTGGGCGGCACGAGCGCGACCGTGTCGGGGTATTCGCCTGGGGGAGGAGTCAGGGTCTCCGCTCCGGTGCCCTCTCAGTGCGGGATGGCTCTTACCCCAGCGAAGGGCAACTTGCTCCGGGCGCTGACCTCCGCTGTCCGATTGCGTGTCGCCCCTGTCGACACTTGTCCTGTCGGTCATATGCGCACGTGCGCACGTGCGTCTTGCCCCACTGTGCGTCATCCCTCTGTTTTTGATTATTTTCGAGGGGGGTGGCGGCGGTTTGTTGCTAGGCCCTCGGCGGCGGTGGCTTGGCATACAGTGTCATTCGGACCTTATTTTTCACCTATTTTTGGTCCGTTCCCCCAAATTATTTTGGGTACGTGGTAACGGATTGACTTAGGGTTTGGGCGCCCCGCGTGGCTTTTTAATTCTTGTAGGCTCGCCCTTTTCCCATTGGTACCTCTTCAGTCGTGCGCGGTCGCGGGATCATGAGTCTCCCTACGCGTGGAGCTCGTCGCAACCGTTCGCGTCATTTTCTGGCTAGGAGGGTTACGTCGCCCTCGTACTTCTCGTTAGCAACTACGCGACACGCGTCGTTACCAGCGGTTCGAGCCGCTTGGTATTTGTGTGTCGCGCAGTGAGCTTGGACTGTCCATACGTATTGGCGTCGCTCTTGTTTTCCGATTCGAGCACTCGATCGGCGAGTGTTATCGTGACGCTCTCGCGTATCTTGGGAGATCGTATACTCCCCTTCTGTATTTGATGTTCCAGGGCTTGCCATTTTCGTTGTACAGTCCGTACTGTCTTCGCTTTTCGCGCTGTGTTGACGACGTCGGTCGTGTTCGATGAGCTTGACGGTCAATACGTTTTGGCTTCTCGCGCTTTCGTTGGCCGCCTCGGTTGGGTACGTTTGTCCGTTCGTACGCGTCATCTGTTCCTAACCGCGACGTGTTAAATACGCGGTGACGAAGCGGTTGGGGCCTCCTCCTCAAGAGTGAACGACCGCGTTCACTTCGGAGGTGAGTTCCCTGCCTGTACGCGTTCTCAGTCGTTTCGCGTATCGCGACACTAGCTCCTCGGGAACATGTGTTCGTGCAGTCCAAGTGGGCTCGTCGTAGTCAGCCCACTTGATGAGGAACTCCGTAGTTCCGTCCTCTACCACGCCATGCTTGAGCAGACGCTCGACCGCGTACTGCGTGCCCTCGGTGACCTTGTCGGAAAGGTCACCTGGGGTTGTTGCACTTGCTCGTGGCGCGTCCGTCGGAGGGGGCGCGTAGACGCAGCGGTCCGCCGAGACGCGCTCCGTCACCCCATCACGGTCGATCGTGATGGTTCGTTTGTCGTTGGGCAGTACGCCTTATGGTCCAACGGCAGGTGACGCGAGCTTGTTCGACGTCTTCGCCCCATCGGTGGGGTTGAGGTACACGTAGTCCCCCGGCTTGAGTGGTGTGTTAATTCTTCGTACGCGTATATCTAAGTCGCGTTTGTAGCGGGCTTGCGTACGATGCAAGCTTTCGTAAGCTTTTTGGATCGTCTCGTCCAAAGTCTTGAGAAACTCTGCGCGTTGAGTTCCCCTGTCCGGAGGGGGCGCGTCCCCGTCGGCTCTTCGAGGAGAGAACTCCGGCGGGGGTCTGCTGAGCACGAGCTAAAAGGGTGTCGTACGCGTGGTTCGGTGTACGTGGGAATTGTACGCGTACGTAAGCGGTCCCACGTACACGTCCCAATCATCCTTATGCTCGTTGACGTAGTTCCGAAGCATCGACGCGATAGTCTGGTTGTAACGTTCAACCTGTCCATTCGTCTGGGGATGATACGCGGACGTATATAAGTTAGTTATCCCCAGTACGCGACACACGCTGTGGAAGAACTTCGCGTTAAATTGAGGACCGTTGTCCGACAACAGCGAACGCGGAACGCCGTATTTGAAGACCCACGCGTCACAGAATGCTGTCGCGACAGTGTACGCGGTCACTGTTCGAAGCGCGACAACTTGTGTTAACTTAGTGAAGCGGTCTGTGATAACGAGGAGGAAACGTTTCCCTGCCTTCGTCTTCGGGAGCGGACCCAAGATGTCAATCGCGAGGCTCTCGAGTGGCCGCTTGGCGGGGAACAACTTCAAACGGTTGAGGTGTTTCCGCAACTTGACCCGGTTCATCGCGCAGGTCCGACACCCTCGCACCGTGGCAGCGACATCTGCAGCGAGATGGGGCCAGTAGTACTCGCGTCGAAGGGCGAAGTACATACGATTCTGGCCCGGGTGTCCCGCGATGGCCGGGTTGTGGCACAGGCGGAGGAGCCTAGCGCGGAGCGTCCGAGATACCACCACCTGGACGATATCAGGATCAAAGGGGTGTCTCCGTTTGAGCACCCCTTGGTGGTCCTCGAAGAACACGGAGTCCCGGGACTCTGACTGTCGTGCCAAAACGGTTTGGCAGAAGTCATCTACGCGTTGCTCCTCGGCTATCTCCTCTATCGTAAGAGGGGCCGGAAGGTCTTCCTGCGGTGGGGCGACCGGGGAGTCGAGCGGGCGAGCCTCGGGGTCTTCGGCGCGCTGGATGTCGGCG
Source organism: Chondrus crispus (assembly GCF_000350225.1). Taxonomy (NCBI): domain Eukaryota; phylum Rhodophyta; class Florideophyceae; order Gigartinales; family Gigartinaceae; genus Chondrus; species Chondrus crispus. The sequence continues at coordinate 163,859 of NW_005179010.1, read as the reverse complement.
GCGTCGAACTCGTCGTTCTCCTCCCAAAACGAATTGGGTCCTTGGAGAGCGGGGGCTTCGTCGTCACCTCGCGGATCGTCGCGCGTCTGTACGCGCGACCTTGTTCGGGCTTCGGCTTGGTTTCGTGTCGTTATGAAGACATGGACGTCCTGATGATCACAGCTCGCGGTACAAGCGTGGTCCGCGAGCTCGTTCGATACCTGTGGAACGGTCGTACCCCCGTCGAAAGTGGGGATGTCGTCATCCACCTCGACGGTGGGTCGAGGGTCATCGGCAACACGAGGCGACACGAGGCGTGACAGGGAATCGGGCACCTGATGCACGCGCCCGGGGCGGTACTGAATGGTGAAGTCGTATTCAGCCAGACGTAGCCGCCACCGAGTGAGTCTTCCAGAATTCTCTGTGAGAGACATGAGCCACTTCAAGGCGTCGTGATCCGTTCGGACGGTGAACTTCGTGCCTTCTACGTACGGCCGTAGTGTGCGGACGGCTCACACAACGGCGAAGCACTCGCGTTCCGTGGCGCTGTAGTTTCGCTCGCTGTCGTTCAGCGAGTAGGACCAATAGCCTACGGGGCGCCAATCGTTTGGCTGGTCGTGCTCCTGGAGCAGCGCGCAGCCAAGCTGGTAGGCACTCGCGTCCGTGTCAATCATGTACGGACGGCCGTACAGCGGTAGCGCGAGGATCGGCGGACCGATCATACACCTCTTGAGGTTCTCGAACGCGTTCAGTTGGGTCTCCGTAGGGTTGTAGAAGTCAGGATCCGCATCCTTGCGCCTCACGTCGGTCAGAGGACGCGCTATCTTCGCGAACCCCTTAACGAATCGGCGGTATACGTTGCACGCCCCGATGAACGAGCGCACTTGCGTAAGTGTCCTCGGGAACGTGAACGTCTTGAAGGCATCGGCCGCCGTGTCCGCCACGCTTAACTTACTTGGGGAAATGACGTGCCCCAGGTAGTGTACCTTCGGCTGAAAGAAGCTACACTTCTTGAACTTGAGGGAGATTCCGGCGCTCCCCAACAGGCTCAAGACAGTGTCGAGGTGTTTCGCGTGCTCCTCGTCCGTACGCGAGAAGACGATGACATCATCCAAATAGACGAGGAAGATCTGCCAACGGACACAGAACCGAAGGGTTCCGTCCTTCTTTGGAATTAGGACTACCGGGGAGGCCCACTCGGTGCTGGCGGGTTCGATGAATCCCGCATTCAGCATCTTGTGGACCTCTGTCGCGATCATTTCGCGAATTGCGGGCCCTTTCCGATAGGGCATCGAGCGGATGGGCTTCGTGCCCGGCTCGAAGGGGATACGGTGTTCCGTCGCTCGGATCGTTCCGAGCGTACCGTCCCACAAGCCCGAGTGCTTGCGTAGCATCTCGAGGACTTGTCCGCGTAACTTTTCATCGGTGATGTATGACAAATCCATTCCCTTTTCCCAGTCCGTTGCGGGGTTTTTGGGGATCCTTATCTGGTACGCGTACAGTGCCCTCCGGCGGCGAGGGGTACTCCGCGGATCGAACCTCCGCGTTCGGGATCACCTCCTCGGCGGAGCTTGATCGGCCAGCTACTACCTCACCGACTTGGTCGTCCAATTCGGTAAGGTGCAACGCGTGCACGATGTCCTCCGCGACCCGGCGCTCCGGCGTTAGGATCGCGAGGGGGTTTCGTTTTGCGTAGCCGACGACGGTGTGCTTTGGTAGCCGCCTTGTGCAACGCGAAAAATTCGCGACGACGACCTCGAAGGTCTGGTGCGGTAGGACCTCGGCCACGCCGTTGGTCAACCTCACCCCGTGGCGGTGCTGAAGCGACGGCTTTGGTTCCAAGAAGACGAGCCCCTTCCCCGCGGTCGTTACGCGTACGCGAGCTTGTGACATCGCGGGGATGGTAACCCAGCGGGCAATACGGATGGCCTGCGGGGCTTCTTTGCGTACGTCAGCTCGGCTCGTCTGACGGCCTTGTCGTCTGGTCGGGGGAGACCGCTCCTTCCTCCCGTCGACAATGGCAATGGAGCCACCTTGACGGAGGTCGAGCTTCTGCGCGTCGACATCGATACGACGCACGTGCGCGTCAATGAACGCGGTACCAAGGAGAACGGGAACCGCGAGCTGGTCCGCGACGACGAACGGAACCCGGAACGTCGTGTTCCGGAGCCGGACGGCCAGCCGGACAACTGCGCTAAGCTTGAGCGGGTTGGTATTCGCGCCCGACAGCCGTGGCAGAGGCCCGTCGCGTATTACATAACGCGTCCAGTCGGGAGGAAGGTCGGCCTTCCTCACCAGATTGTATCCCGAGCACGTATCAACGGCGATAGTGTGGGGCTTGAACGCGTTGCCCTCCGCGGCTATCGAGCCGAGGACATTATATATCTTCGACGTCATCAAGCAGATGACGCCGTCGACAAACTTCGGCGCAATCCGATTCGCGAGGTCATTTCGCTTGGAGCGCCGGCGGCGGCTCTTTCCGCGTTTACGCGTCCTTCTTCCTTGGTCGCGGGACGTCTGTTGTTCGTTGACGTCCGCACGACTAGTCGCGTCCTGGCGCGGTTCGCGGTCCTCCTGCAGCTTAGAGCCCACGGGGGGCTCTGGGGGCTTCTTCTCGAGCGTCGGGCATACGGAAGCCACGACGTCTTTTATTTCCTGCGCCGGAATCATGCGAGTCTCGGCGTCTTCGCGTGAGGGCGCGGGGGATATTATCGGTAAATATCCCCCGTGCCCTTGTCCGGCTCGCGGTGACGGGTCGATGGGATATGGACAAGACGGCTCACGCGACCGCGCGAACGTAACCGTCTTTACGCGTTTTTTGAGCTACCGGAGCTATTGGAGCTAAGCGCGTCGCTACCGATAGCTGGCGCGCCTCCGCGTCCCTCGTCGAGTGGGGGCGCGGGCGTGGTTCATCTCGGTCTCGCGGCTTGGACGAAGTATTCGGATACTTCGAGGCCTTGATTCACCACGTCCGGACGTTGTAGAATTTGCGGGGCCGCGGGTGCCGGATCTCCTTCGCGTCCCGCCCTGGGCAGAGCATGCGTATCCTCTGCTCAGTCCTGGAAGTACATTATCGCGTTCTGTACCCCCGGCGGGAGTCGGGAACAGTCCCGGTCTCCCCTTCCGTCTTGACGCGGATATCGTGTGTCCGCCTGGCGGAAGTCGCGTCTCCCGCGTTGGTCGAGTTCGTTACGACGGTACCCGCCACCGTGGGGAGAGAAGCGGGCGCCCGCACCCGCTCGACTCGGGTACCCTTGACGCGGAAATCGGTCTTCGCGAGCCGATTGCTGGAGAAGGTTGCGCATGCCAGGACGCGTCTCCATCTGGTACTTGTAATTTCTGTACGCGGTGAATATCCGTTGCTCGGGCGACAGGAATGGACACGCGTACATGGCATGTCCGTACGTACGGCATAGCAAACAGACGTACGCGCTACCGTCTGTGGATGCGAAAGATGCCGCGTGACGCGTCTCCTCTTCGGTTAATTTGCGGACGCTTGCCGATATGCGATCCCCTCCTTGACGCCATATGTCCAGCTCCTGCACCTTGTGGTCCGTACCACTTGGCAGGCGCGGAGTATGCGCGAACGCGGTGGCGAAGCTTCCGGTCGACCGCGTTGACGCCGGTGTGGGAGGTCGACCTCCCCCTTGCTCCATGCCTCGCGCGATGAGGACAGGATCAGCCTGCCACTCATCCTCTCCAATATGGAGGGCTGTCGCGGGTGAACTTGTCGCGTTCGACCTCGATGGTCGACCCGCTCTCCCTGCCGGTTTCGGATCCGGCAGGGGTAGGCCGCGACGCGCGGGGAAGGTAGTACCTTCCGCCGTCGCTATACGGCGGATGCTTGAGAGGTCTGTCTTCTGCGATCCGGGCAGTCGTTGCATCGTCTCAGCCACGGCGGCTCGGGTCGCCGGGGCTAGTCCGCGCACGAAATAATGCCTGAGTGCTTGAGAGGTGAACACCGCGGTGCACCGGAACGCGGCGGACTCCAATCGATCCGCGTACGCGTTCTCCGCCTCGTGGGGATGCTGTCGCGCGGTCGCGACTGTATCATACGCTTCATCTAACACGTCGTCCGTAAGGTAGCGTTTGATGAACTGGTTGACGAGACCAGGCCAGCTTATGTCGTCGTGAAGCTGGCCAGCGCGTAGTCCGCACATGGTATAACTGGTATACAACCTTTCCGCGTCGCGTTCAAGAAAATGCGCGAAGACGCGGACGGCAACACCTTCGGTTAGGTGTTGCGCGTTGAAGGTGATACGTATTCCTTCAGGAACGATAGTAACTGAATCGCGTCAGTGCCGTCGAAGCTGCGTATCGTGGGTCGAATCTCACGACAGCGCTGGACGTACTTCGCGATCCGTCCCGCGTCTCCCGAGGTAACGAGCCTCGACGTATTGTCCAACCGATACATGCCGTAGTTCGCGACATCGCTGAACTCCTGTATCATGGTATGGACGGGCTCGACCCCGAGTGCCGCGGGTCCCAACATCCCGAAAGGGGTGACGGGCAGCGTTCGAATATCGACCGGACCGGGATGCCCGGTGAGGTCCACCGGCTGGTAGCCGTCCCAGCGAGGATCAAAAGAGAGAATCAGTTCTCTTGATCCGCGGGCGGCTCCTTCACGGTCCTGGTCGTCCGCGTACGGTACGCGTCTCATCCCCCGTATGTCTCCGGCGACATACGGGAGGGCTTGGGTTTCGGACGCGACATTCGCGTCCATTGGTGGTCTTGAGCCATCCCCGTACCGGCTGGATCCGGCACAAGTCGGTCGGAACTCAGGCGCGTCTGACGCGATCGGCGGAACAGTGGCACCGGGCCCTCTTGTACGGGCTCCGGGCGACCTGTTGGTCGCGTTCTGTTCCACCTCGCGAGCGTGTCTCCGCGTCGAGTTGAGTTCCGCGGCCATATGGGCAAACGCGCGTATTTGCTCCGCAGACGGGAAGGGTTGTGCGTCAGGTGGTCTTGATGAGGCCCACCTCTCAGGGCGGCCTTCCCTGTCTTCGACAGGGGAATGGAGACGCAAATTCTCGACGAGCGCTGGCCGGCTCTGTAGCTGTTCGACTAGTGCTCGGAGGTTCTCCAAAGATTGGGAGACGCGGTCAAACCTTCCTTCGCGAAGCGAGCGTAGCTGTTCCATACAGCGCGAATATATCGCGTCCGAGACGTCAATTTGAAGCGAGGTCCGGACGTCCTCGGTGTATTCCGCGATCCTGTCATACATCGCGCGAGCGCGTCCTTCTGAAAACCCAGGCGACGGTTCGCGGTCGGTAGGACCTGCGGCGGCGCCGCCGAAGGGGGCGCGCAGCGCGCCTGACTCGGAGGCGCGGCGCGTGGTTGACTCCATATTTGCTGGTTCTGTCTGAATCGAGTTCACGGTTCCTTCTTCCATTTCGACGCGCGCAGACGCGAATTCGAACGATATTCTTCTCTCGATATTTGCGCGGCCTTCTAGGACGGGAGACCACTGTAGTATAACACCCCCCAACGGAGAGGGTTGTATACTTAGCTCGACGTAGACCCCGCTCGAGGGGCGAGAAGACGGGGAGAACACACAGCTAACAGGACAGGGAGGCGGGCCCTGGTAGCGTGGTAGAGCGGGACGGTCGGGGACAAGCGTACGCGCGGGCCGAGCTACGCCTCGACGCCCCGGAGCAGCGCTGGGTAACGTACCAGCGCTGACGGGCGGAGGCGGATCGAGGCTCGCTCGCGTACGTGGCTGTCTCCTACCCGCTTTGTCTCGGTTAACGCGCGCGAAGGCAGATCGCGCTCGTTAGTTAAGCTGGAAGACGGACCTAGGCGGTAGGTCGTGGACAAGTCCGTGCTTGTCCCCCTACGCCGCCGCCGGTCGCGCCCGTATTTAATGTATACAATGCGTCTATCATAATACTACAGTACCGGTATGCCGTAGTAACTTACTGTAGCGCGGGTCGTCCCACGCTGTAATGCTGTCAGCCGTCGGGGCTGACAGCACACGTGTGAGACGCGTACTGTGCGCGCGGTGGTACGGGCCTCCTACACGTGTACGCGTGTGGTCCCGCGTCCTCCGTACACGTGGGGGTACACGTGTGCGCGGGTGTGGTTCGTATTGATCTGATCTAAATCTAATTGCGAACCGCCGTTATGCCACACATTCCTTCCCAGTGACATGGTCGTCGAACTTGCACTTCCAGGGCAGCCAGTCACCAAAAATTCGGAAGAACCAACGCAAACACCCTTCTTTGTGTATAGGATGTGGAGAAGACGGGACTGTGATGACGACTACGCTACCAGCTTGGTTGTATCTTCTGAAAGAAATGTTTCGAATCTCACTGGCGCGAATAGGGGCGTTTACAACCAGATGTTTAACAAAACCGTAGTGAAACGAGTATCTGCCGGTGATACTCCAATGGACAAGGGTCATTGCGTCGATGCGGAAAGCAGTGGACGTTTGGAAGATGGAAGAAAGTACGTTGTGTGTAGAATGTTTCTGTACTCTGATGGATTTACGCCGTACATTGGAAAGAAGGGAAGCATGGGTGGTGTATACATGCTGCCAATAGGTATGGCTCTGGAGAACCGCAATGGAGCAGGAGCCATCAGACCTATCGGGCTAACTCCTCCAGGGGTATCTACAAAAGAGGTACTGGCGGCAGTTATTGATGATATCATTGAGGGGACAGAAAAGGGATTTGAGATGACCACTGCAAAATGAGAGAAGTTTGTTCTTTTTCTCGATGTCGTCGGGTACGTTGGAGACTATCCTGCAGTGTCCCACACTTTGGACCTACTAGGGCACTGCTCCAATGTTCCATGTCACTTATGTAGCTATGGTAGGTACGACAAGTCTGGATTTCAAGGAAGCAAGTATTGTTACACAACCCGCATGCATTCCGACCATCCATCTTTCGCGAAAGATGAGAATCAGGCTACTGCATTGAGGAGATCCAAGTTATCCAGGGAAGAGTTGCAAGCCCTCGGAATGGATGATGCAGATACGTTTGAGACAAGTTTGCAGGCACTTCATCAACTCTCTGAGAAACTTCGACAAGTTCGCGCTCGTGTGCCTCGTGTACTCGGCAGTAACAAACTAGTTGTTACTTCTGTTTTCGATTCGTATCGCTCATGCGTTGTGGCTCCCGATCATCTTTTTCTCGGGATTGGTCGCGACATCATGAATCTCTGTATAACACTGCTACCAAAAGATGTACGCAAAGATGCCGAGGCAATTGCCAAGATGGCTTTGAAGGATGGCTATCTCATATATCAGGAGAGCCTAATCAACCATGACAAGCATGTGCTACATTCAATGACGATATCGTCTATCTACTGCCTGCTCTTGGTAGCACCACGAGCGATGAAGTGTGCTTGATACGTGAACAAAATGACAGGCGAGAGAGAGCGGAAACTGTGCTACTATCGATGAAGCTCTCAACCTCCTCGACCTGTTTTCCTCTCTCGTGAGCAGGACGTAGTACTTTCCGGAATCAAGAATAGATGGTAAGAGGTCATTAGACACACACAATGAAGAAGGAGGAACCAAAAGACTCCTGGAGATTCGGAATATGTCACTTCGTTACCTATCTCGAGTAGATAAGCTGTGTGACACAAACAGCTTTGCCTCCACTCATTTGGACAAACCAAACCTTCACAGACTGTTGGAGTTCTTCACACATACATTGCCACTGTTCGGTAGTGTAAGACATGTACAAGAGTTTTGTTTGAAAGCGCTCATTAGCCATTGAAGAGGGGGTGGCTCAATCCAATATGAAAACTCACAATTACAGGCTATGGAACATCGTCTTGCCAACGACTGGAAGACTCGTCTGGCAATTGAAACTGAAGGCATTGACAATAGTGAGAACGGCTGGAGCTTTGAGACAGCGAAGTCGGTTTTAAATCTTTTGGGCTACGACAGTTCTGGGCTTCAGGATGCGGGAAGATTTCTACAAAAGCTTCAAGACTGCTTCCCAACTCCTGTTCTGCAGAACCTTCGATTACATAGGAAAGGAATCTTATCGTCGTCTCTCAGTAGGAAGGACTGGCTCGTAGACAAGTCAGTAATTATGAACCTCGGAAACATCGCAGACGGAGGTCAATATTCGGAAATGTTCCAATCAACTGACCTTGCCTTTCTGTTGAAAGCAAGGGAGCTTTTAGAGCATTTAAGGAAACAAAAGCTACGTCTTAGAAGTGGCCGGGCGGACCATGGAAATTCCGTAACCGTACAGATATATGGAACTGCCAAGTGGTGCAAAATAACAGACGGGCGAAAGAGGGACCAGACATCTGTTTTGGCCGCTATATCTTATGGGAGCGTGATTCAAGCCTTGCATTCTTCTGTAGTTTCGACTGCAGATCCTGATCTCACATTCACTCTTCATGAGAACAATGATTCTGATCACGATGAAGACAGAAGGTTCTAGATGGTGCTAGCCGTAGTTCATGTCCGGATTCTGGACGCTCGTGAGAAAGAAAGTCAAGAAACAACACGATATTGCGCAGTGAAGGAGTGCGAAGCCGAAGAAGATGGATACGGGGTGTTGATACAACAACGAAACGAAAGAAGAGCGCTGGTTGAGCTTGGAAGCTACGTTCGAAAGGCATTAGTTATGCACTACTGCGAGCAGGACAGCGCCGAAAGCGACAACCATATGTGTCTCATATGCACATCAAACTCAGCAGGACAACAGAGGAGTCTCCCAGACGGTGGAGTTTATCAAGTGTGGGGGCGAAAGGAAGGGTATCTGCCACGTCAGGCATAAGTATATGTGCGGAACAAGAACTCTGGTATTTATTCAACAGTTTTTAGTACTACCACACAGCTCTGCATACTTTTATGCACTGACTATAAGCTCTGCGCCGGCCTCTATGTCCGTAGTTGCGACATATAAACTGTATCGTTATCGCAAACAAAATTCAGGTCTGCCACCTTTGTGGGCTTGTTGCAAGGGAGCACGTTAGGTATCCCCGCCTTTCGAAGTCCGTGTCCCTACACCTTTCTAGTCCCCGCAGCCAGTCTGATCCTTAACACTCCATTTGGTTAATAATAAATCAGAGACAGTGACGGACGGCACCCCTCGGCGGCCTGTGATCAGTGGCGACTGATCATAGCTCCCAAATTTCAAAATTTGCAACCCAAATTTTGCAAAATTTACAGCAATGACGGTGACGGACGGCACCCCTCGCCGGCCTGCGAGCAGTGGCAACTGATCACAGCTCCCGCCAAAATTGGCAACCCAAATATTGCAAATTTTACAGCAAGGACGGTGACGGACGGCACCCCTCGCCGGCCTGCGATCAGTGGCAACTGATCACAGCTCCCAAATCTCAAAATTTGCACTTTGGCTGCACATTCATCTCTCTCTATCTCTTTCCGTAAACAAGTATCTCTAAATCTTTTTGGGGTTTCCTTCCCTATACTCTATATTGTAGTCCCGTTTTCTCTGCAGTATTCGTGACGGTGCGTGGTTGTCGTACAAGAGCTACGCTTTTTCAGTGACTGGGGCGGACACGAATTGTCGGCACTTATAAATACGTGTTTGTCTAAGAGAGGTGGGCGTTGAAAAAGGTGGTTGTGAAGTGGGTTGCGTCCTGTGATCAGTGGGGAGCTGTGATCCGTGGCCACTGATCACAGGCCGGCACGAGGTGTCGTACGACATCGTCATTGCTGTATAAAATTTGCATACTTCTCGAAACACACTTGTCTTCATGACCCTGCTGCATATTTGCATCATTTTTGAACAAACGTATACGTGTCCCTGCTGTACATTTTGCATCCTGTGCAAATGCATTATTTACGTATTTTAATTAGTTCTAACTCTCCATTGGCGTCGTGTGATCAGCTGCCGCTGATCACATGCCTGGGAGGGGTGCCGTACGACACTAGATATCATTTCCCACCAAAATTTATAAGCACAATTCAATACCCATACTACTGTGTGATTGCAGTGCACCGTTCACTTGGACCGATCACTTGAAACTGATCACTGATCACTGATCACTAACGCATATAAACACACACATACACACACACATACACACACAAACACACATACACACACACGCACAAACGCACAAAAACACACACCTTCGTACGACTATATCCTCTTTCCTTGTTTCAAATCTGAGCATTGTGCATCCCTTTTTCGTTTCCCTCACCATACACCCACTTTCCTTGTCAACCGGTGCACCGTCATTGCTGTATACAATTTGCAAAATTTGGTGGCAAATTTTGCAGGATGGGAGCTGTGATCAGTGGCCACTGATCACAGGCCGGCAGGGGGTGTCGTCCGACATCGTCATTGCCGTATAAAACTTGCAAAATTTTGGTGCAAATTTTGAGAGTTAGGACCGGTGATCAGTGGGGAGCTGTGATCAGTGGCCACTGATCAGTGGCCACTGATCACAGGCCGGCAGGGGATTCAGAAGTATGGAGTAGGATGGTGTTTGTACTTTACGGATTCGCTGTGCTTCGGAGATTTAGGGGAGTAAGGGAGTAACTAGGATTAGGAGATTAGGTAGGATTGGGAGATTTGGTGGGATTAGGAGATGTGGTGAGATTAGGAGATTAGGTGGGATTCGGTGGACGAGAAACTGGATGATCTTGCGGAAATTGGACTAGTTCTTCCAAATGATAGTTCAAGACATTTGGAACGTTCCTGGAGTGTGTTGGTCTCATAGAAACGGCAAGGGCAAAGTTGAAGGACCTTAAGGAAAACATGGAAGAAGACACGTCATAACTGGAATAGACTGGTAAACGAGTGCATTACACATTTCTTAGACATTTGAATTATAAACGTTTAAAACCAACTACAATACTACAATCCAATCTTCCCTGCAACGTGTACCGTACACGTTGGACACTTAACTTCTTCTTCACGCCCCAGCATGATGCGTCTAACACGTTCACAGCAACGGACAGTTCGGTTAATGCACTCAAAGCAGATAGAAACAATTCTCCGATTAGTATTCATCGTAGTATTGGCGACATGCCTGCATATCAATCGGATGTTCCACTAGCGGTACCTCCTTGTTAGTCGTGGGTTGTGATATGTCAATGTCTACGGCAAAAAATGAGGGCTTGTCTCCCATCACAACTTCATAGAAGTGACGCCGTGAGGAGAGGACGTTACGGAAGGCTTTCTCCCAAAGATTTCGATGCGTTAACATCAAGAATTTCTTCGAAATCTGGAGGGCAAGGTGTGGATAGTATGGAGGTATACCACGCAGGCCTGCATGCGCAGGCAAGTTTCTTTGGTATGACATGTAATGGCCGTCGCGCGACAAGATTTACAAAAGCTGTATGGGTGGCCAGCTATACTGGAACTAGATTAATTTTTGTTAATTTTTTAGAGGTTGATTCTAGTATGGGTGGCCACCCATACAGCTTTTGTAGATCTTGTCGGGCGACAAACACATCACACGTGTGGATCCAAATGCAATGTATTACAGGTGTGGATCGATATGCAATGTTTTACACGTGGCGACCAAATTGCAATGTATTACACGTGGTGACCAAAACGCAATGTTTTACACGTGGCGACAAATATGCAGCAGGGAGCTTGCAAGCTGGTGGATGATGATTGGCCGATTATGATACGGAATCGTATAATATGTAATAGCCCTTTTTAATTAAGGATTTTCCCCTTTTGAGACAAGCCCTCAAATCCATGGCTTCTGTAGATTTTGAAATAACCGTAAAATGCTATTATGTGTACACGTGGCCAGGGAGACGCAAAGTTGGGAACATGAGCAAACCTCACACAACGATCTCTAGCTTTCCCAACATCATGGCAGACAACAACTTCCTCCTTCCCGTTTTGCTCCTGAAGCAAATGAGCCAAACCAGTGCTCACACAGAAAGCCTGATTTGTCAAGGGGTTGCTCTGTCAGGATTTCGTCGAGGGGTGGAGGACGATTGTGAGGATGAGTTTGAAGAGGAGGAGGGACCGTACGGAGCGGTGTGCGAGGAGATGCTCGGCGTGGACGTCCTGCTCGCAACGCTGGCGTCGGTGCCGGCCGCAACAGCTGGGCCAGCCGCAGCAGCTGTGCCGGCCGTCACGCTGGGGTGCTTGTGGGGTGTGATGACGGATGCAAGCGCGGATCAGGGAGACGTTGGACCGGATGGGGCTGCTGGAGCAGCGCGACGGCGGTTTCCGACTGGGCGCACAAGTCCTGTAGTGCAATGCGCCTGTCAGGCAGAGACCAAGGTCCGACGGTCCAACACAAACAACAACAACAAAAACAACAACTGCCAACGGCACAGCGCTACGGAGTGTTCCAAGCTCCCTGTCCTCTTTAAGCGGGTTTGCGGCCCGCAGTAGCTCGGATCCCTGATAGGGGGAAAAAGAGAAGGGCCTAGCCCGAGATCGGTAAATGGTGGTAGAGACTTGTAAAGGCAACTGCTCAACGAGTTCGGAGGGGTGTCTAGGTAAATCTGGTCCGATGGGTCGTAAATCCAATGCTCAAAGAGCGCCTTGTACACCTTATACCCTTGATAAGGCCTTCCACGGGGACGTGGCAACGTAGCCCGTCGGGAAAGAAGAAAACGTAGCAGCGCTACACCGTCGTACTGCCCGATGGCAAAGTACCAGCACCGGATCGGTCGCAACCAGATTCCGATGGAAACAACGCTGAGAAAAGCACCACTGGTGCACCAACACAGAAGCCCGAGGGCTAATGACGTCACGTTGCGGATCGCAATCCTACGAGATGGGAACAACTCAAGATTAAAGGAAATTAGGATAGGGAAGTAAAGGAAAATTGATAACGAAAAAGGGGACCCCCGAGCGCAAAGGATACCGTAGGCTAAAGTAGAAGGGAATGTCTTGTAAAAGACGGACTTCGACCAAGGCGATATCAAACTCTGGCAACTGGGGTTGTCTTTATTGACTTGGTCGGTCAAAGGGCCAAGTTATATAGAGCCCCGCCGGGGCGAGTACAGTAGCTCCCGGCTCTAGATTCTAGATCTAGTTAGTAAATAAATTAAATAATTAAAATAATCGTGCGCTTCGTCGCACACGTGTGTCCCGCAACCCGGACTACAGTATCCAATTTTTTTCCTTTTTCACTTCTTTTCACCCCCCTTTTCAGGTGCCTATTGCACTACATATCCCCCTTCTGAGCGCCCTTGCGCAACGCCAAGCCATCGTATAATCTCCTGCCGTCCCTGACCGTGTTTCCCAATCGTCAATCACTCTGCGCGGCGTTCTAGCAAAGTGTAAGACGAAAATACCATGCTTCCTTCTCCTTCGGAACACTCGGACGATAGTGCCACCCGTAAACGTCCGGGTGTGAGCTTTCCTCGCAAGTCCGAAATGCCCCGGGGTCTTCCTTCCTCTGTTCTGCCTGGGAGGCCCAGATGAACCGCCGTTTCGGAAATCAACCACCAATCCCCAACGCAGTCACTGTTGTAAACGCAGATCCTCGAGAGCCTGAGATGTGCTCTCGACCTTCGGCTCCAAGTTCCCCTCTTCCTGCACCGGTCCGTCCCTCCGCGTCTGAGGCCCCTATGTGCGTCGTACTTCCTCCCACGAGCTCGGCGGAAACCTTGTCGCTTCGAGTCGTGTCTTCCTCCGACGTGAATCCAACCTCACTTCCTGCTTCCCCTTCACGCGAGGGACAGCTCGTCACACCTACCCCAACCTTGCTATTGCCGTCATGTACGGCACCCGTGGGCTTGACCCATCCTCAGGCTCCTCCGCGCGTCGAGCTTCCTTCTGCGAGCTGCTCGACGGGAACCATTTCAATCCGAAAAGCACCACCGCCGGGGATCCGACCCCACGTCCGGCTTCCCCTTCACGTGAGGGTCCGCTCCTCGCCCGTACCTCGGTCCCTCCATCGTCCACAATTCCCCAAGAAAATACCTCTGCTGCTGCCGTTTACCATCGCCTTGTCATGGCTCATAGTGTGGAGAGAGAAGCTCTCCAGGGGGCTTCCCTAGACGACTTGCGGGTTCTAGCTCGGCTTGTCACCTCCCTTCCGAAGGGAAAATCCCTTGGGGCATAGTCTCGTTGAGACGGCGGCCACAGCACTTCCTTGCGACTTGTCCTTCTTTTCCCATCCTGCCCGCATGATAGTCGGCTAGCGACTTTATCGTACGACCTTCGGGCGATAAAAAAGAACCTACTTGCAAATTCCCTGTTATTTTCAACTTCCTCCTCATTTTTTTCTGCGTGCCGTCACTGCGGTCGTACCCCTCTTTTCACCAACTTCCTCTTCTTTCGCATTTCTCTTCTGATGATACCGCCGTCCGTCTCCGGTCATGCTATTTCGGAGCCCGAAGCCCCCTCCAAGATCGGGGCCCCTAACTTCTTCGTCCTCTGATCCGTGCCGCGACAGCACTATAGGAGTCTCCTGCGACTTTCCTCTAGTCGATCTGCACCGCTTTTCCATTTGCATCACGGTCCTCGTTATTCCTCCTTTTTTCATAAATTTCCTCCTCTTTATCCTCGGCAATTTTCCTCCCTTCTTTCATGTGCCCTGAAACTGCGCTACGAGGGAGGCAACGTGCGTGTTTACAGCATCTCCGACCTCCTCCTTTCTTTTGACCTCCTCCTGCCGTCGGCAGGGGCGTGGCGGTCCCAGACAATTTCTCTAGTCGCCCTCCCCCGTTTTTGTTCAGCCGTCCACGAGACGTCATCAATGATCGCAACCTCAGTTGCTCCGTTGCCCGTTTGGAGATTCCTAATCAAGGAAATACAGTCCCCCCTAGTGTCTCTGAGGTGGTCCGCTTTTTTTCCTCTTCTTCATTTCTCAATTTCCCCCAATTTCCTGCGCATTTTCTTTCTCCTCTCCTCCATGTGCGTCTTCCCTTTCCTTCTCTTTTGTGGTTTACCTCCTCTTTTTGTCTCTCCCTTTTTACCTCTTCAAATTCCTCACTTACCTCCTCTTTTAGGCGCATCGAGCAGCCCTCGGTTTCCTAATCCCTCGAAAACAGTTTTCGAGGGATAAGGCAGTTACTGTTATTCTGACAATGAACATCTCTACCACGACTCTCGACAACTTTTCTCTGTTGTAGTTGCCGGTTCGACTCAGTTCTTCTGGACGCCCTTAGTGGCATTCGCCATTTCCGCGACCTTCCGTTTCATTGCTGTCCGTTTTTAGTTTTTCGATCGGAAGCTCTTTTCCCTGTTCACATTTCATGCCATGAAAAATATTGAACCGACGACGGAAGCTCCGCGGGGAAACCTCTGCTCTCCCGACTCCGGCGGGGTCAAGAACCCGGTTCATTCACACGTAGGTTCTACTCTCTCTCTTTGAAAACATCCCTTACGTGCAGACTCAGATTTGCGGCGCGATAGGTGTGGAGACGTCAATTTCGTTGCCCGCGATCTCATTCGGGACATCCCTCTTACTGTTAGATTGCTACCTGAGGTAGCGGTCTATGTCCTGACGGCGATTCGTAACTAGTTGAGGTGGCGACGAGGGTTCCTCGTACACGTCCGGTCATACATATTACGATTAGTTGATCGCATCGCGATGAGCGACCATCTTGATCCTGTCTCAGATCATGCATTTAGATGGTATTTCGGGGTTCACGGCGACCCCATTCTCACATAGTGTCATCCGCCTGGTCGCCTAACTTGGCGTTTTTGTTCTTGCTGTCGGGCGAGCTGCCCTCACTCTGTCATCAGGGACACGGGGCGGCGCGTGTAGCCTGTAGGTCGTGAAAACCAGTTAACAGCTCGTGTGCGAGATCATCGGCGAAATCACCTAGCGTACCGGCTGTCTCGAAAATGACGGGCGAAACTTCTTCGTTACGCGATTACAGCGCGCTCGCTCGATGCGCTTCCCGACAGTCGCGTGGGTAGGACTTCATCCTTTCCCTTTTCCTTGAATGTCATTCTCCTCGAAGTACGCTCGTGATCATCATGCTTAAGCAATCACAGTGATGGCTTGTGCCTTGTGCGCGAGAAGGGGGGGTCGTAGTCGATCTCCTCCCTTCGTGCGCATTGTGATATGTCGTGGATCGGCGGCCGTGGCTCATGCCAACAAACCGGCGTCATTTCTTGCCGTGACTATGGGTTTCCTTAATTTCGTTAATACTTTCAAACGGCGCTTGACACCTCCGTTCTCGTGCGTTGGCATGCGGCGCGCTCTTGCTCCGAAGTCAAAGTAGTGTCTCAGATCCCACCGGTCTGAGGTCTTCAGGTGCTTGCGAGACGTCCCCGTTGTCCCCGTTCTTTCCGTGTTCACCCCGATTTCCTCAACAAGCACTCTAGATTTTGTTAGGTGCTAAACTAAATCTTTCAAACGTTTCCTCTGACGCTGTGTAAACCTTCGTTTTCTTTCGTAGGAAATCATATTATTGAAGGAAGGCACCTTGTGCTGCTCTGCGTCTCAATCCCATCTCATCATTATTCTGTTTCTTGTCTCGGAGAGGTTCCAGGAGCGATTCTCGTTATCGACGGTACGTCGCCATTATTCATGGGGTTTCTACTCAAGGACGGTCACGGTTTTCCGGACGGGACGCCGCGCAGACTCGCTTGCGTTCAATCCCCAATGACAGCGGGAAGACGCGACGACAAAAAAATAAAACCAATAGGGGCTGTGTCGGTACGCTTTTTTTTCAAGCCAATATCGAGGGTCTCAATGAAACCTGCAGCAAGCCCTCCTCGGGGGTTCGAACTCCACTTCTCAGATCTGACTCCTTCTCTCAAGGACCTGACGATACCATTCGTCTCACGTAGAGTAACCCCAAAACAAAACAAAAAAATCGACAAAGACACAGTAACCTGTTCGCGTATGTGGTGAACCTTGCTCCGACCTGTCTTCATCGAATGGGGAGCCTCACCCCATGGGGCTATTAGAATTACGTGTCTCGTCATTGCCTTTGTCCACTTGGTGTTCTTCGGGTCCTCTACGACCCTCGCTCGTCCTTTGCGCATCATTGCGCGCATCCCCACGGGGGGTTTCTTCTCTGTTCTCAATGGAACGCCTTGTTTCGAATCGTGGGTCTACTGTAGAGTTTCTCTTCTTTCTGACGTTGCCATAGGCTCCTTCTCCGTCCTCGTAGGTTCTTCTGATCGACCTCTGCAGTGCGGGGTCGTGTCCTTGACAACAGAAAATATAATAATATCTAAAACAGAACAATAACGAAAC
Organism: Chondrus crispus; assembly: GCF_000350225.1. NCBI lineage: Eukaryota > Rhodophyta > Florideophyceae > Gigartinales > Gigartinaceae > Chondrus > Chondrus crispus. Next base: position 146,795 of record NW_005179010.1, on the reverse strand, counting down.
AGAAAAGAGGAAAAGAAAAGAAATAAAGAAACAAAGAAACGACATATTTGAAAAGAAATCATGATGGGTAAGTGCTAAGTAGATCGTTCTGGAAAAATAGGACCGGTTGTGAGCGTCGACGTTGGTCACCGCGGGGTGAATTCGTAGCCGCGTTCTTCTGAGGGTGGTCCCACTGGACGATTCTTCGTGCTCGTCGAGCATGGACAGTGTGTTAGCAGTGACTGTGACAATCGGCTTCGTGTGAGGTCGGGTGGGGCTTAGCTGCGGGGCGACTTAGAATAGTTATGTCGCCGACTGTGGCAAACGATCACCACTTCGCGTGCGTACTGCAGCTGCAGTAATTTTTCCTGCTTTTTAATTATAATTTCACAGCATGGCTGAAATCGATTTCTCACTTGTGTTGCCTGTTCAGCGGTTTGTTGTCGACACGCTTATATATATATTTTTTGATTGCATCATCTCCCACGCGGGCGGACCGTCCGTTCGAAACGTCATTTCTCGTGCGTACCGTGATGAGGCGTGTGTGTTTTCCGAAAGGCTCAATGCCTCATCCAAGGATACAGTCTCGCTTCTCTGCCTTGCTCTCCTTTCCTTAAAACTCCTTATATGCGAACCTCGTAGATGCGTTCTTTCCTCGAAGTTCTGACCTCTCTGTTGTCTCTAACCTACTAATTCTATTTACGATGGCTATCCCGGTTGTGCGTGCGACGCTTGCGCGGGTAAGGGTAGCCTTTTCCTTCGAAAAAAATATGTGACTATCGCGGTGCGGGGGATTTGCTCAATAGGTTCCCACGTTGCGTCCTCGATGGTGTACCAATACCACCTCACTTTGAGAATTAATTTCCCCTCGTCGTAGCCGTGGTCCAAGATCTTGTCGATCACATACTCCTGACTTTCGGCTCCTTCTTCCTGCGTGTCCAACTGTCCTTCCCCCTTCCGAAGAGCCAGCGACTCATCCTCATTCTGCTCTTCCCAACCTCCTATCTCTTGTAGATCGGGCGAGATGTGCGCAGCTTCCTGATTTACCAACGGTCTGTCATCCGTCTTATTCTTCGCTTGCGCGGCGAATTTTTTTCTTTCCCCTTCTCAATTGAGGGACTGTAGCGCTTGCCGTAGCCCGATTATCGGCGTGTAGTCCATGGGACTAGAGGTTAATTCGACTCTATCTCGCGACACGCGCTCTTCTTGGTCGCCGATGGCAATGACGACCGTATTCTCAGTTGGCTCCTTCACTTGATACGGACCCGTAGCCATTTGTACCAACTTATGTTTCGGCTCGGTGGCCGTGCCTTGCTCTTTCCGAAGGAATACGTATGATCCTGAAGGGATGTCATACTTCGGCTTGCGGAGCCTTGTGTCGAAATTTCGCTTGTAGCGCGCTTGTTCTTTCCGCAAGCTCTTACCAGCGCCTTTCATCAGGCTTTCCAACCACGACTGCCATTTCAAGTAGTACCCTCCATTCGAGCTAAATACTTCCAAACTCGGCTGTGCTTGTAACGCAATGCTTCTCGGCGCCCGAGCTAACTCCAACTCGAAGGGCGCGATGTTCGTAGTTCGATGAACTTGCGTGTTGTATGCAAACGTCACAGCGTCGCTAAATAGGTCCCAGTCCTTGGGATGCTCTCCAACATATTTTCGCAACGCAGAAGTCAGCGTGCGGTCAAACCTCTCAACTTGGCCGTTGGCTTGCGGGTGGTACGTAGTCGTGAACACATTGCGTATGCCGAGAATTCGGCAGACGTTCTGAAAGAACCGGGCCGTGAACTGTGTTCCATTGTCGGACAGCAGCTTGACCGGCGGTCCGTACACGAATACCCAATGGTGAACGAAGCCTTGTGCGATGTGCGCAGCTGATATCTTCTTCAACGGTACGGTTCGTACCAGTTTCGAGTATCGATCGCTGATCACGAGAATATACCGATTGCCTCGTTTAGTTGTAATTAGCTCGCCGAGTATGTCGATGGCGACAAACTCCGGCGGAGCTTTGGGCGTGAACAGCTTCATTTCCTTTGTGTTTCTTCTTAACTTCACCCTTTCCCGCGCGCATGCGGCGCAATTCTTCGCGACTGCGTAGCAGTCTAGGGCCATCGTACGCCAGTAAAAATATCTTCTCAATGTCTTGTACAGTTTCCTGCCTCCAGGATGTCCTGCCAATTTTGCGTAATGGCTTAACCCTAGGACGCGGTCCCTTAACGATTGTGGTATCACCACTTCTACAAACTCCGCCGCAGTACGGCATAGAGGTCCTTCCAGTTCCTCAGTCTCCATGCTGAACGTTCTCACCTTTCCGGCGTCCATTTTTTCCTTGATGCGGTTGCAGAAGGGGTCGACGGCTTGCCCGCCAATGAGCTCCTCCGGAGTGACACTTTGGAATTGATCCAGGCGATCAGGGGCGGTCCCCCCCTCGAGAGCGAGGATGTCGTCTAACGCGTCAAAACTGTCCTCGTTCTCCACTGTACCCTCGGCCGGTTCGGCCATAAAGCATGGAATTTCGTCGTCGATTTCGTCGACGGTTTCTCCTGCGGTCCGTAATCTTGACAGGGCATCAGCTTGGCTGTTCGCCTTGCCCTTCTTGTACTTGATTTCGAAATTAAATTCCGAGAGGCGGAGTCTCCATCGGATTAATCTCCCGCTGGGGTCCGTTACATTCATGAACCATCTCAATGAGGCATGGTCGGTATGCACAATGAAGTGCTCGCCATATAGATATGGTCTTAGAGTCTGTACGGCCCAAATTACCGCTAGACATTCTTTTTCTGATACAGAATAGTTTCTCTCGGCTGCGGCTAACGTTCTTGAAAAGAACCCGATGGGTTTACGTTGCGCATCCGGATGCGTTTGAAATAATGCAGCGCCGATTTGATAGTCGCTTGCATCGGTATCTACCGAGTAGGGTAGGTCATTCTTAGGCAGCGCCAACACCAGCGGTGCCAAAATGGTGTCCTTGAGCTTATGAAAAGCTTTTTTGCACAGTTCTTCGAATCCTTCCAACTGGACCGGTTGTCCCTTCTTCAATAGTTGATTGAGCAGATGCGCGATTTTCGCGTAATGTGGGACAAACCGACGGTACACATTACAAAGTCCCAAGAAGCTTCCGAGCTGGGTCTGCGTTTGAGGGTACCTCACTTGTTCCAACGCCGCGATGCGAGCGGTCAACCTCCAATGTACCTGGCCAAACGACATGGCCCAGGTACTTGATCTTTTTGACGAAAAATTCGCACTTGCGAAGCTTGAGCTTCACACCTGCCTTCTCCTATACAGAAAGTATTTCATCAACATGAACAATGTGTTCTTCCCAAGACTTGCTGAAGATGATGATATCATCCAAATACACCAGAAACGACTTCCATCGGAACGGAGAGAGCAGTATATCCATGGCTCTCTGAAACGTCGTCGGCGCGTTGGTAAGCCCGAAGGGCATTCTTGAGAAGCGGTACAGACCTGAGTGACACGAAAATGCGGTGTTGTCTCGGTCACACTCAGGGATAGGCATCTGCCAATATCCCGAAATCGCGTCCAACGCGGAGAAAACCTTGGTGTCACCAAGCGAGTCCAGACACTCATCCATGCGCGGTAAAGGGTACGTGTCCTTCACCGTTACAGCGTTTAACCTGCGGTAGTCTACGCAAAAGTGCATCGATCCGTCCGGCTTGGGCACTAATAAAACGGGCGACGCCCATTCTGACTGAGCCGGTTCGATGACTCCTGCTTCTAACATCTTCTGTACTTCTGCGTCCTCGACCTCCCGAGCCCTTGGACCGGCTCGGTAGGGAGCTTGTGCGATGGGCCTGGTCTCCGGCACCAGCTCGATCTGGTGGACCGTGGTATTAATTTCACCAAGGGTCCCATCCCACATCTTAGAGTACTTCTTCAACATCCGTCGGAACCGCTCGCGCAGCCGTTCGGGCACGTAGCTCAGGTGGAGGTCCTCCACGTCCGGCGGTGGGGGCTCAATCCGCTGCTCCGTCTTCGACGATGCCGTCGCACAGAGCCCACTCGACCGTTCTTCTGGGTGGTCCTCGCGCGCTTGATCCGACGGTTCGCATCTTGTCTCGCCCTTAGGCGTCTTGGTAGAATTAGGAAAATTTTCCTTCTTCCTTTCTTGAATTCCGAGAACTTCACCAATGGTGGTTTTGCTCTCAAGCACGGCCCTCGGGTGCGGTAATAATTCTGCCACCACTTGGCCTTTTTGCACCCTGACAGGGTATGTCCTAAAATTCGCAACGAGTAAACGAAATGGCCTGTCCGGCTCAACCTGAAAGACACCATTCGTGCACGTCAACCCGTGCCTTTCGTACAACGACGAGTACGGCTGAACCACAACCAAGCCCGCCCTCTTCGAGGTGCATTCCACGACGCGTTGCGTACCTGGCTCGATAGTCGTGGCTCTTGCCACTTTTACCTTAGGGGAAATTCGCTCCCCCTTTCCATCATTCTCGTCCTCTCCCGGCACTAGATTCTTCTTCTCTTTTCTCGTCGAGAACCGCCTAATTGTCGGAACCTCCGAGAAATCCGCCAACTCAACCGTTTTCTTCCTTGGATAAATTGCTTCCACAAACCGGTCACAGTAGTCCGCGCCTAGAATTAGCGGGACTGCTAGTTTTTCGCATACAATAAACTCGGCTGCGGCCATGAATTTTCCAAGCCTCACAGGCATTCTAATTGTGCCGAGAGTCCGGAGTGGCCTATTGTTCGCGTCGCCAATATCCTGGGTCGGTCCGTAGGACACCAACATTTCCATTTCTGCCGGAAGTTCCGACCTTCGAACCAAATTCGGTCCGGCACCTGTGTTCAACACGGACAACACTCGACTCATCAATCCGACCGTTGGTCCAATATCCGCGTAAACTTTGTAGTTTTTTCGCGCGAGGACCAAGATCTTTTCAGGACATTCCTGTCGCTTAACCCTGTACCAGGGCCTACGAATTTGATCCATCGGACGATCCTTGTCTCCACTTAGAATTTTCTTGACAACAGTCGGCTCCTTCGGCTTACCCCCTATTTCAACTACCTCCTCGTCGAGGCCTTTCCTTCTCGCTAGAGACGGGGAACGGGACTGAGTCCCGGACGCAGTACGTTGAACCTGCGCCTCTCGTGACTCCCTCGAGATTCCCCTCTCTAGTTTCCCTGCGGCGGCGGGTTCCTTCTCACGTCCGACGACGCGGGCCCCGCGGCGGGCCCTCTGAAGAGTTGGTTCGACCTCGGCGTTGAAGCACTCGGCGTGCTCGCCGTCTGCGAATCGAACGAATTCTTGACCTTCAGATAACTCGTCGATGGTATCCCTAACCTCTCCATCGGGGACAACGCCTCATAATTTCCCAAAACTCGGTGCATTTCCCGGAGGGAAAGAATGCACGTTGGCGCAGCGTGCCCCTTTTGGTAACAGTGATAGCACACCAGTCCGTGCTTCTTGACGGGATATTGCGGCCTAGGTCCTCCACGGGCCGGCGGCCTTCCTTGATGTTGCGGCCCTTCCATCCAGCCTGGCCTTCGAAACGTTGTACCCTTGTCTTCCATCAGAATGCGCGGCGCCGGCGTGTGGCCGCGCCCCCGGAACATCATCACGGGATCCGTGGGCTCTGAAAACGACTCCGTCGTGTATGTGGGCGTCGGTAAAGTTGACGACCCGCTTGCCCCGTAGTCCTCGTGTCCGTAGCCCTCCGATGGCTCAATAAAATTGCCTTCGGCTACCAATGCTCCTTCATAATGATTTTCGCTGCTTCCGTGCGCACCGCGTTCATCTGACGCGGAGATTGACTCGGCTAAGTGGACGGCGGCGTGACCTTTACGACCGGAATAAGAAGCCCTCGGCTTCATCCCCGCCCTGAACGTCGACGGCGTCTGAATCGTGATCTTCTTGGTCTTCTTGTCCTTGGCGCGGCTCGCCGAGCCATGCGCCTTTGCGTAATTTACCAATCTCAAAAATGAGACATCTCGCTTATCTTGTCGATACTGCGAGACCATGGGCTTAATACTGGCATCTAGCCCCTCGATGAACATGGTCATCTGCTCCTCTATAGAATAAACATTCCCACAGCGATTACTCGCGTCTGTTTGGCGAATGTAAAATTCCATCTCGTCTTCAGACGGTCTCTGCTGAACTTCTCGCAATGCGAGCACGGCTTGACGGATCGCCTCGTCGGTTGCCAAACTCCTCAACAACCACTGTACGGCCTCTGGCCAAACGGACACCTTTCCGTGATGGGACCCGGCCGTCTGAGACACCGAAGTGTACTGTCTCAAGGCGATGCCGCTTAGAAATTCCGGCAACAAGCGGATCGCTTGCCCCTTGTTCATTTCTTGAGTATCAAACTCTTGAACTAACTTTGCCAAAAAATCCAACACAAGGACCCCGTCCTCACCTGTGAACGTGTTGTCTTTCTTCACCTTAGGCGGAATATCTCTCCAGATTTTTCGCACAGCGGTCCGCCGGGAACTTGGCAAATATGTCTGGGGGTTTCGCAAGCGGTACGTTTGGTACGAAAGTAATTTCTTGAAGAGGTATTTGGTCGGATTCAGCTCCTCCAACTCCTCCCATCGCGGCCCGCGTCGCGTTGCGACGTCCTCTGGCTCAGCGTCCTTGTCTCTCCGCGAGGCGGACGAAGTGATCCCGCCCCGTGTGGAGGTAATTTTCTTGCCCTGCGAAATTCCTTTCCCTTCCTCTGAACGATGTCCGGAATTGCTGCCATGGTTCGACGAACCGTCGTCACCATCTTCGGAAACGCCATTCGACTCGGTCATTGAGTCTTGGTCCTCCGGCTCGTCACTACAGTGACTCTTGCTCCTGCGTCGCAGATTCTTCTTTGAACTCTTCGACTCGGAACTCCGCTGTACAGCGGCCTTGTCCTTCTTCGATCGACGGTCGCCTTCTCGACCCGTTGGGAGCGGCTCTTGCCCGGCGGCCTGTTCAAGGTCCTTGAGACGATGAGCGGCGCGGTCAAACCTGTCGTCGATATGGCTCTAAATTTCTCCAAGGACTCCAAAGCTTGATTCGCGTCGCGCCTTGCGTCCTTGACTGAAATTTTCAACGAAGCCAGGACCTTCGGCTCCGGACCGTCGGTCGCATCAACTCGCTCCTTCTCGACGAGATCCACTCGAGCCGATAGCTCTCCTAAAACGGTGCGGAACTCGGATGCTTGCAACTCCAGTTGCTTACGGACGAGGGCTAATTCAGCCTCGAGATTTTTCGTCATCTCTTGGCGAATCTCCTCGCCCATCTTCTCGAACCTGTAGGATAGGTTATCCTTGTCGGCTTCAATCACCGTCAGGGATTCTTGACCTTCCGGATCCATGGCCGTATTGGCCTGGCTTCGGGTGCGAGGACCTCGCGGGATCCTCGACGCCCTTGACGATCCGATTCTGCTCGCCCCGGGACCGACGTCCCCGGGGGCTCTTGTCGACATGGTTCGTTTCCAAAAACGAACCTAACTTAACACAAAAAATAGAAAACGCTACACCACCTAAATAAACTTACGTCACAGAGACAACTCCTGTAGTCCGTTTCAGCTTACGCAGTTCCTAGGTCGGGTCTCCTGTATGCAATTCTAGGTCGGGAGACCACTTTTGTAGTGCAGTGTGCCTGTCAGGCAGAGACCAAGGGCCGACGGTCCAACACAAACAACAACAACAAAAACAACAACTGCCAACGGCACAGCGCTACGGAGTGTTCCAAGCTCCCTGTCCTCTTTAAGCGGGTTTGCAGCCTGCAGTAGCTCGGATACCTGATAGGGGGGGCAAAGAAAAGGGCCCAGCCCGAGATCGGTAAATGGTGGTAGAGACTTGTAAAGGCAACTGCTCAACGAGTTCAGAGGGGTGTCTAGGTAAACCTGGTCCGATGGGTCGTAAATCCAATGCTCGAAGAGCGCCTTGTACACCTTATACCCTTGATAAGGTCTTCCACGGGGACGTGGCAACGTAGCCCGTCGGGAAAGAAGAAAACGTAGCAGCGCTACACCGTCGTACTGCCCGATGGCAAAGTACCAGCACCGGATCGGTCGCAACCAGATTCCGATGGAAACAACGCTGAGAAAAGCACCACTGGTGCACCAACACAGAAGCCCGATGGATAATGACGTCACGTTGCGGATCGCAATCCTACGAGATGGGACCAACTCAAGATTAAAGGAAATTAGGATAGGGAAGTAAAGGAAAATAGATAACGAAAAAGGGGACCCCCGAGCGCAAAGGATACCGTAGGCTAAAGTAGAAGGGAATGTCTTGTAAAAGACGGACTTCGACCAAGGCGATATCAAACTCTGGCAACTGGGGTTGTCTTTATTGACTTGGTCGGTCAAAGGGCTAAGTTATATAGAGCCCCGCCGGGGCGAGTACAGTAGCTCCTGGCTCTAGATTCTAGATCTAATTAGTAAATAAATTAAATAATTAAAATAATCGTGGGCTTCGTCGCACACGTGTGTCCCGCAACCCGGACTACAGTATCCAATTTTTTCCTTTTTCACTTCTTTTCACCCCCCTTTTCAGGTGCCTATTGCACTACAAGTCCCGTCCGCGGCGGCCACGGCAGCGCAGCGGCGCGGGCGGCTTCCTGCAGGCGGCGCACGCGCGCGTGGTGGACGGGTACCACGCGCGGCTTGGGGCAGGCGCGGGGCGCAGCGAGAAGCAGGCGTGGTGGGCGGCGCCGGCGCCGGACGCGGACTGCACGGACGGGGGCAACCGAGGGCGCGAGCTGGCGCGGCACCTGGCGCTAGCCGGGCGGACGCGCGAGTTGTTCGCGGTCGTGTGCGAATACCGGTGGCTGGAGACGCGGGTGGGACGAGGCGTGGGCGGGCGGTCCGTACGCGGTGTACGTGGGTTATGTGCGGCGGTTTCTGGCGGCCGCGCCAAGGTTCTCGAAGGCCGGGTACCGGGGGGGCCAGAGCGTCGAGGAGATGCGCGAGGGCATGGAGAGGGTGGCCGCTGCCGCAGAAAGGGCGGCGGCGGTCGTCGCAAAAAGGCCGGCGGAGCTCACCTGGCAGATGTTCGGTAGGTTCGAGAGGTGGAGGGAGAGGGAAGTTGTGGTGAAGAGGTTTTTGGGCGCCGTGGAGCGGAGGGCGGAGCTGCTGAGGCGAGAGGAGAAGGGCGGGCTGGACGTGTGAAAGGGAAGTTGGGAACAATGTCTGGGAAGGGTGCTGACGGAAGGTGATGGAAAACAAGCTAAGCTTTTAGTCAGAGCTTGATGGAGCCCCGTCTTATTTGTTACACTGTTTTGAAACAAGCCGGAATTCTAACATTTTTGTTGCGGTAATTAAACAGCAATCAGGCTCACTTCTTGTCCTATTTCAAAAATAAGCACGATTTTCCCTTAGTTAAAAAGAGCTAATGGCTGTCGCGCGACAAGATTTATAAAAGCTGTATGGATGGCCAGCCATACTGGAACTAGATTAATTTTTGTTAATTTTGTAGAGGTTGATTCTAGTATGGGTGGCCAGCCATATAGCTTTTGTAGATCTTGTCGCGGGCCAAACACGGAATGTAGTACACGTGTGGACCCAAATGCAATGTCTTACACGTGTGGACTACGTGTAAGACATTGTATTGTCGCCGTTGTCGCTCGACAAGATTTACAAATGCTGTATGGGTGGCCAGCCATACTAGAAAGAAGTTATTTTTGGGGATTATTTTGGAGGTTGATTTTTGTGGCCAGCAATACTGCAACAAAATGTCGACATTTTTTATATATTTACAATTTTCTTTTCAATTACGAAATATGTTTTCATTTTCTTTTTCAATTTCGAAATGCAACAAATAATTATAAGTAAATATAATTCCATTCTTTTCAAGATTTAAGGGGGCAGTAAAAGTTGATGAGTGCATTGGTGCCTGCAACTCATAGCAACTATTTGGTTCCGTGGTCTAACTAGTCATCTTACTGCCATTGGTCTAATTGTTTGAGAAAATTAACGGTGGCACGATAGTGACTAAGTAACCATCACCTCCTTTACAATTCCATAATTCCTAGCTGGACAATAAATGGAGTGCATACCACCGATTGCAGAAATGGTTGGATAAACCTCTCTGTCTCTCCCTCTGTCTCTCTCTCTGTCTCCCTCTGTATTTCTCTGTCTTTCTCTATGTGTATACCCATCTCTCTATGTGTCTGTCCAATTCTTTATGTATGTGACCATCAATCTATGTGTGTGTCCATCTCTCTATATTTGTGTCCATCTCTTTTCCTTTGTATCCCTCTCTCTCTCTACCACTCCCTCTCCGTCTCTCTGGCTGCATCTCCTCTTTCCTCTATCCCTTTATGTAAACAAGTGTCTTTAAAAAGTTTTTTGGGGTTTCCTTCCCTATACTCTATATTGTAGTCCCATTTTCTCTGCAGTATTCGTGACGGTGCGTTGTTGTCGTACGAGAGCGACGCTTTTTCGGTGACTGGGGCGGACACGAATTGTCGGCACTTATAAATACTTGGTTGCCTATGAGAGATGGACGTTGAAAAAGGTGGTTGTGAAGTGGGTTGCGTCCTGTGATCAGAGGGGAGCTGTGATCAGTGGCCACTGATCACAGGCTGGCAGGGGGTGTCGTACGACATCGTCATTGCTGTATAAAATTTGCAAAATTTGGTAGCAAATTTTGCAGGATGGGAGCTGTGATCAGTGGCCACTGATCGCAGGCCGGCACGGGGTGTCGTACGACACCGTCATTGCTGTAAAAAATTTGCGTACTTCTCGAAACACACTTGTCTTCATGACCCTGCTGCACATTTGCATCATTTTTGAACAAACGTATACGTGTCCCTGCTGTACTTTTTGCATCCTGTGCAAATGCATTATTTACGTATTTTAATTTGTTCTAACTCTCCGTTGGCGTTGTGTGATCAGCCGCCGCTGATCACATGCCTGGGAGGGGTGCCGTACGACCCTAGGTGTCATTTCCCACCAAAATTGATAATCACAATTGAATACCATCCAAATTTTGCAAAATTTTCAGCAAGGACGGTGACGGACGGCACCCCTCGCCGGCCTGCGATCAGTGACAACTGATCACAGCTCCCGCCAAAATTGGCAACCCAATTTTTGCAAATTTTACAGCAAGGACGGTGACGGACGGCACCCCTCGCCGGCCTGCGATCAGTGGCGACTGATCACAGCTCCCAAATATCAAAATTTGCACCCCAAATTTTGCAAATTTTTACAGCAATGACTATGTCGGACGGCATTCTTCGCCGGCCTGTGATCAGTTGCCACTGATATCAGGACGCATCCGGTTCAAATACGTAAACATTGCCTTTAAATCCGATGCAAATTTATACAGTAAGGACTGTGTCGCGCGACGCAGGAAGTATTCGGACATTTTCTCCCTTTTAGAAACCAGCGGCCGTCGAGAACGCCGAGGCGAAACCCAACCCCGGCCTTCCCCAGAACGAGCATATGCGGAGGTGCCATCATTAAGCGTACGCAATCTTCGGGCTATTTTTAAACCAAGGTAATCGCGGGCTCCAGGCAGCCGACTCATTGCTTTCTCAATATCCCCACCCTTTCCAATCTCAGCGAGAAAAATGGAAAGTGATGCGCAACGCGCTGTGGCATGAAGTTCAGATAACGCCATTTGCCATCTAGACCAGAATTACCATCATTACAACAACGGTGCCTCTGCACCCCGCATCCTTAGGACGCAATCCTAGGGCATTATAATGTATATCGCAAGCTTGTGTTGCTCGAGCGTGTTCAACAGGCGGGAGGATTCTGACGAATATTCGTGTTCACTTGTAGTCCTCAAACGCAATATAGTTCGTTTACGTACTTCAGTTTCATATGACTAATGCAATGATTTGATATTCGTTTCTTTTTTCGGCGTCTGTAGGGTTCAGTAGTACCACTTGTACACACCGTGCCTGGCCTTATTCCACGCTCACCCATTCTGAGGGTGAGTTTTCTTCCTCCTTTATATAAAGACCGGTACGCACACGTAGGGTCCGTACGTCACCGTGTGTAAAATCTGGCTTGACGCCCAATTCTAAACGGTCCCGAGCTCTTCTTCTGATTACCGCTCAAGTGATTCTAGTGGTGACAGTGATTCACAGAGGAAGGGCACTGATGAGGACGACATCGAAGAGTAGGTACTGGGTAATTCATACTTTCAATAGCGAGAACAGTATCATCATCACTCTGTAGTGACACTTATATCTTCATTGCACAATTAAATCTAAAGCAAGTATGATTAAAAGAACAGTAATTCAATGACACATGACTGACTTTCAAAGCAATCCGGACTGGATGATGTCAGTACCTTTGGAGCCCATACCCAGCTGTTCACTTCCACGTCTAAGTCCCATGGTATTTAGATGCTTCACAGAGCCGTGCATCTTTAAATGTGACCGTTACAAAAATATCGATTTCACAAAAAACACATATGTGTATATACTGACTACGTTCCAATGGTTACCCCAGCTCTTTATTCTTAGGTATACATTTCAAACAGAGGTTTCTCGACTATCCGTATCAAACGGAAATTCGCAGAGGACGATACTATCCACCAGTTGACAATGGTATCAGACTTTTTCAATGGCCTCCAATTCGGGAGTGATATAGAGGTCTACTGTACCTTGGAGAATGAAGAAGAAAGCAAGGCATGGTTCCCAGCAACAGCCATTAGTCTCAACTACCTTCATGACGATCGAGGAGAGGTGCTCAAAGGGACCATTCAATACAAGGCAGCGTTTGGATTCAGGGCATGTAAAAGCAAGGTTACTTTCAAGGAGGGAAACGAGTTTGTACAAGATGGACAAAAGTTTAGCTGGAGACTCAAAGATATATCCGTGCGATCGGATAACACCGCAAGCTCAGACGAGGCAAGCGCATCGATGGATGCAGATGATATGGACTATGCTCCAGGTAGTGCCATGGTAGAAAAATGCAGGAAGGTTAACCATACGACGACTGCCTCACTTGACCAGAATACAATCAAAGATACACACGAGCTAAATGCTCTTTCCAGACGCCTTCAGTATCTTGAGAAAGTGGTGAAAGGACAGCAATCCTCGATTACGACTGCACTATGGACTCAGAATCCGCTCCTCATTTCTGACGCAGGCTCCAATATTCCTCTTAAGTTTAGTTCGTTGCGTCTAGAGCATTGGTTACTCAAGACACCGACACGTCCTACCCCAGTGGAAATAATCGGTGGGACGAAGTGGTTTGTACAAGACTCATTTAAGGCGCAAGCAGACTGCAAATTGCTCCAGTTTGATTCTATATCCGAAGGAGTCAAAGCTCAGCTACGAACAAAGGTTTCTATTCTTCCGGAAGATTACATGTGCCGGAAATCAGTTGTGAAGGAGACGAGTATATACTTTAGGAGCTTCCTAGACTTGTCAGAAGCACTCGGACCAGCATCACCGCAAGTTGTCAGAGACATGATCATCGCAAAGAGGCTGGAAAAAGGTACCGACAATTATGTATCTGCCAGAGTGATAGGCTATATGGCCGGTCCCAACACCCAATCTCTTTCTGACCCGTGCTATATGACAATTGGAGATTCTCTTGCTGTTATTAGGGATGACGAGGATGAACAACGGCACGTTGTATTTCGTCGGGATTGCACTTGGGATTCCATAGAGCAGACCTACTCCTATCCGTTGGAAGACATAAGACTATCAGAGCTTAACTTCCAAGAACGCATTTCCAAGGTAATGAGTGCTGAAAACGTGGTGAGCGGATCATCCGACCGGAAGCAGTCGTTCTACCTGCGATGGAATTTTCAATCCAATCCTTGTCAATCTATATTTGCTGATGTAAATCGCAGCGACGTACTAGGAGTACTTCAAGTGCACGTCCCATTCATCTCTATCAAAGGGTCTACCCATGTGAAGCAATTCATCAATGTTGCCAAAGTTCTGGGCCTCTTTAAGTAAACTCAATTCATTCATGCTACAGCAGTCTCCGGCTTTACTCATTTATCACTTTGGTGAACTAAGAAGTTTCACTATCACATCAAATACGACCCCTTATAAATCGAAGTCGTGGACCATGACCACATCCTCATCGTCTTAGACTTGATCCGCCTGGATTTCATCCTCACCATCCACCACGCTCAGATCATCATTATCCTCGTGATGTGAACCTGAACGGACCGGGGGATCGTGCACGAGGTTGTACATATCCACGGACATCACTAGCTTCTCCTTCAAAATACTGGACAGTTGCTGTGGAAGATCACCCCCTTTTCTCCTTGTCCTTCAGTCAAAAGATCTGAGTATAGCGATCTCAGTCGCGACCGCCATGATTCATTGTGCTGATCCTGGCCATCCACTTCATGCAATATCTGCTCGTTTCGAGCAAATGCACCCCTCGCCTCGATCACCTTCATCAGCATGACCTCCCGGAACAGGACAGCAGTCATGTAAATCACACGAAAGGATTCCTTGGATATTGAATAGAGGTCTTCATCACTGCCACACCTGGTAAAAGCCACCAAGAACTTCAAGGCCACGTGCATGGCATTGAGTCGGATAACAATTTTTCGAGTCTCCTTCCTTCCATACTTGTCTTTCGTCTCAACATCATACGTAGTGATAAATATGAAGGGATCGCTTTCAGAAACCAGCTTCTTCCATGCTATGAAATTCAGGGGGTTCACCTCAGCGACCGACTTCATAGCACTACTACAGGTTCCGTCCGGGATATCTTGAAGTTTCATGTTCGGGTGAGGCGGATTCTCATACTTGAATGAGGCTCCCATTTCACTTTGGAAAACATATGAGAAGTTTTGAAAGAAGGACTTCCGCCCAAGCTCCCTAGACTTGTTTAGAAACTGACTATCCATCTTGAAAACGCGGCAAACGATCTCAACCCTAATGTACTCGTCCTTGATGATACCTAATGGTTCATCTCCCCCCATCTTATCGCTTCGACGACGAGCCACACGCCGGGCCTTCTTGATGGCCGTTGAAGCAAATTCTTCGTTGAAGAAAAACTCGACTGTGCTTATCCTTATGTAGCTCGGCTGCAGCCAAAAAGGTATCTCGGCGGTCTTCAGCTTCCCCCAGATGTTGGGAAGTACCATTTCGAGTGATTTCGTCCCAATACTCGGGTTGTTCATTGCATTTGCAATCAAGCCCTTCCCCCAAGCCTTTCGTAGGACCAGATGCTGACGAGCTTGCTTCGTACCCAGCAGCTCTTCGGTTTTCTCCTCGCTTGGGTCCCTTTTCCACAGAAGGACCTCGACAAGTAAAAGTCCAAACCCCAACACTTTGAAACTATTGACGTCCAATTGAAGCTTGGAAAATTGTGTGTCACGACTCACACGCTCTAAGGATTCACTCGCTTCCTTTCTCTGAGAAAGAACTCTCATGGTGCAATTTATCCACGCTCTTGTGAAGATAATGCACATGAATTTCCCTGCGAACATGTCCTCCATAGGCCTAAAGAGGTCGATTAAAGAGGCCTTCTCGGCTGCTTTTCCTGTCTTCGGCAGAGCGGAATTTAGAAGAACAATGTTGACGGCGTCCTGGCAGCGTGATAACGTCCGCTCTAAGGTTAAGACACGAGAAGATACAGCCTTGATTGCACCCAGAATTTCCTTTTTTTCAATGGCGAGCTGCTTCTCCAAACGAACATGCAG
This sequence comes from Chondrus crispus, assembly GCF_000350225.1. NCBI lineage: Eukaryota > Rhodophyta > Florideophyceae > Gigartinales > Gigartinaceae > Chondrus > Chondrus crispus. Next base: position 131,231 of record NW_005179010.1, on the reverse strand, counting down.
TTCCCACATGACTCGAAGTACTCCGTGGTTAGAGTCTTTCTCAAGTGCTCAAGCCAAATGGGGGCCTCGTGGCTGACTCGGCAAGGAACCTGCCATTGACTCACGACGTGTGGGAACGAGGACGTCTTCCACAACTTGAGTTTCGGCGACCCCGTCCATCTCTGCTGCACTAGCCTGCACACTCTCGTCGACGTCCTCCTCTGGCTCGCGTCCATGGAGCTCGAACAACTGACGGTTCGCCCGTTTGCGTTCTGGGTGTTCATCTTCCTCGCCTTGATCTCCATCCCCGAACAAAAGGGAAAAGTCTTCACCCGGAGACGAACCGATGCCGCGCTTGCGCTTGCCCGCACGCGGAGGTGCTGCATCAGACGGAACATTTCCCTGACTTCGAACGGGAAGCGAGCACGTGTCAGATGGCGGACTGCCTTGGGGTGTCCTGACTGTATTGCTTGAAACCCGCCGGGATTCCTGCCCAGCCGCTGCGGGAGTAGCTTTGGCCGCAACACGAGGAGATGACCGGCGTTCCGCGGGGACCTGAGCCCCAGGCGCTTGGATGTTAGACTTCCGAGATGTAAGAGGTCCCTTCTGCTGAGACAAGCGGCCTCGCTGATTGCCTGAGGCAGCAGGTTTCATGGCTGCAGAACGCGAATGCGCACGCCCTACCTTCTTTCCAGACCTTTTTCGCGGGGTCATTGAGCCTCAGTAGGAACACAAGATGCGCAAAGTCGGGAAGCAAAGGAAAAATGATGGGAAGAGGACTCAATCAGTTGAGAAAACGTCAAAAAGGTTGAAGCACGCCTCTGGTACTAGTGCAGGTTAGGCATGAGCTTATTCTGGTACGAGCACGTGAAGGTTAAAGACATCACCGGCAAGCGCTGGTTTGGTAGGCAGCAGAATAGCACATCACTTTGCTACATCGACGTATCAAAAAACATTTCCGTTACAACTATGGTACTCCAGCAAAAATTCTGGTCCAGTCACTGGCTAGAACCAGAAACGCCCCTCATCCCCGTGCTGAATGGGAACGGCCAAAAAAGCTGGCAAAATATGGCTGCCCGCGAACCAATGACCGACGGGCCACCGTTCATTGCTGGCAAAAATCCAGCATTTTTGCCCCCAAAAATAGCAACATCATTGCTTTCATTAAATTTATCATAAATCCGACCTTCCTGTGAAGAGAAGGTCGAGAAGTTGAGCGAGAAAATTCGTCAGGAGACGAAGAGCAAGTTCGACGAACATCTGGGCATTTTACAGAAGCAACAGGAGTTGCTAAAATCCGAGTTCAACGCTGCGCTTGAAGAGCTGACAGCTCGTGTGGTTGTCGTTGAGAATTTAAGTACCGATGCGTCCCCTGGCTGAGATCCGGAAGTGCTGGATTCGCTAAAGCTCGCCGCGAAAGAAGCGCGGCGAGACGCGAGTCAGGCCCCGGAAACGCTGGCCAAGACAAGGGACAGCATCGACGACCGGTTCTACCGCGCCTCGCGACGAATCAAGGACCTTGAGCAAGCTGCGGGCCGGACCGAACCAAGATTGGACGCGGGACCGCTCTCCGACGGAGAAGAACTCGACAGTCCAACGAAGAAGGACAAGTCAGCCCGGATCCGGGACTGCAAGTGGAAGAGCCCCAAGTCGGCCAAAGGCCGAAAGAAGAACAAAAGTCACTGCAGTGACGACCGCAAAAATTGCGACTCAAATTCGGAGTCGAATGTTTCAGAAGAAAATGGTGGCGACGGCTCGTCGAACCATTCAAGAAATTCCAACAGAAAATCGACAGAAGGAAATGAAATTTCGTCAAATAAGAAGAGCTCCAAAAGAGGCGGAGTCACTTCGTCCGCCTCGCGGAGAGACAAAGAAGCGGAGCCAGAAGACATCGCGACGCGGCGCGGACCGCGATGGGAGGAGTTGGAGGAATTAAATCCGACCAACTACCTCTTCAAGAAGTTGCTTTCGTACAGGACGTACCGCCTGCGGAACCCGCAGACACATTTGTCGAGCAAGCGGCGGACCGCCGTGCGAAAGATCAGAAGAGACATACCACCAAAGATGAAGAGAGACAATTCGCTCGCAGGAGAAGATGGCGTATTAGTTGTGGACTTTTAAGCTAAGATAGTCCAAGAATTCGACACCCAGGAGATGAACAAAGGCCAAGCGGTCCGTTTGCTACCGGAGTTCCTCAGCGGAATCGCGCTGAGACAGTACACTTCCGTGTCACAAACGGCTGGGTCCCACCATGGGAAAATATCCGTCTGGCCGGAGGCCGTACAGTGACTATTGCGAAGCTTTGCCACCGATGAAGCGATCCGCCAAGCCGTGCTCGCATTGCGAGAAGTACAGCAGCTACCGTCTGAAGACGAGATGGAACTCTCTATCCGTCTGACGGACGCGAGCAATCGATGTGGAAACGTATATTCGATGGAAGAACAAATGACGATGTTTATTGAAGGACTCGATTCAAGTATCAAGCCAATGGTATCTCAATACCGACAAGACAATCGGGACGTTTCGTTTTTGAGACTGCTTAATTACGCAAAGGAGCATGGCTCGGCGAGCGGCGCCAAGGAGAGGAAGACTAGGAGAGTCACCACCCAAGCGCCAGCGACGCTAAGTATGGGGGGGATGCAAAAGCCTTCGTACCCCACGCGAAAAATTCGCTGCGCCGTCCACTTGGCTTAGTCACTGTCTGCGTCCAGAGGACCTAGTACTGTTGATCAGGAAGAAAATGGATACGCAGGAGCATTGGTCGCCAAGGGCGATTTTTATGACCCATCGGACGAATATGGAGACGAGGAGCACGGGGCTAGTGGGATGTCCACGCTACAGACGCCTACGTATACGACGGACTCTTATACAGAAGCCACGGATCCCGTGTTGGCGTGTCGAGGGCGCGGACACACGCCAGCGCCAAGAATTCCGATGCAAGACAAGGATACGGCCTTCAGAAGACCGGGCTGGGCGGGCCGGCCGACGGCCCGAGGACCGCCAAGGTTGCCGTACCCTCCGAAGAAGCATGGCCTCGTATGCTAACATTGCTACGAGAAGGGGCACGGAGCGCCTACGTGTTTGCTCTCGTTCGGAGAGATGCACCGAGTTCTGAAGAACTACGAGATGCTCTCCCCGATGGAGAGGTTGGGAATTCCGTCGACAAGTTACCTGAAGGTAAAGCAATGGTTCGAATGGCAGACGGCGGGCACACCGAGTGCCTCTGCCGAAGGTTCGAACCGAACATCAGGAAGGCCGAACGCGGGGCCGTCGTCGGACTGGAGAAGAAATCCGCAGCGACAGGAAAACTAGGGGGGAATCTCAAATAATTCGAAGAGAGAGACATGTGTCGGGCGAACCATGTCCGGGACCCTGTCCCGTTTCCCGCCTTTGGCGAAGGAGGTAGTCAACGACGAGGAGACAGTTGGAATCGTCGATAAACCGAAAGGACCCATTCGGGTCAAGAAGATTCTGCGAAGAGGCAAGGACGATCCGCTGGAGCAAGTCCGACGAACCTGATACAGGGTGAAGCGCGGGTAATGTCCCGAGAAGATTTTAGTCCTCGCGAGGAAAAACTACAAAGTCTTCGCGGACATTGGACCGACGGTCGGATTGATGAGCCGTGTACTGTCCGTGTTGGACACCGGCGCGGGACTTAATCTCATTCGGAGATCTGAGACTCCGGCAGGAATGGAAACTCTTGTGTCCTTCGGACCGACCCAAGACATCGGCGATGTGAATAACAGGCCACTCCGAACTCTAGGTACACTCAAAACGCCTGTGACACTTGGACGTTTCGTGGCTTCAGCCGAACTCATAGTTTGCGAAAAACTAGCAGTCCCCCTAATTCTAGGTGCGGACTACTGTGGTCGGGCTGTGGAAGCAATGTATCCTCGTAAGAAGACTGTGGAGTTGGCAAATTTCTCGGAGGTTCCGATTATAACGAAGTTCTTGCCGAGAAAGGATAAGAATACTCTGGTCCCAGGAGAGCACTAGGAAGAGAAAAAAGGAGAACGAATTTCCCCCAGAGTGAAGGTGGCAAGAGCCACGACTATTGAGCGAGGGACGCAACGCGTCGTCGAATGCACCTCAAAGAGGACTGGTTTAGTCGTGGTCCAGTCGTACTCAACGTTATATCAGAGACACGGCTTAGTGAGCACAAATAGTGTCGTTCAGATTGAGTCTGACAGGCCATTCCGTTTACTCGTTGCGAATTTTAGGAAGTACCCTGTCAGGCTAAAAAAAGGCCAGGTGGTGGCCGAACTTCTACCGCGTTCGCAAGCCGCGTTCGCAAGCCAAACCACCATTGGTGAGGTACTTAGAGTACAAGAGATAACCGACAAAGGAGTTCCTAATTCTGCTCCGTCGCCTACGGGCGACGTTAAATTTTTATCATCAGAGCAAAACCCGAAATATCCGCGAGAAGAATTGTTGCATGGGCTCTCCGCGTCGGCAACTGCGAAGCCGGAACGACGGATAGAGCCTCCACCGCCGGACGTGGATGAACTCGACCTGAGCCACGTCCCGGACCGGCTACGCGAGCGATTCCGTCGGATGCTCAAGAAATATTCCCGCATGTGGGATGGGACCCTTGGTGAAATTAACACCACGGTCCACCGAATCGAATTGGTCCCGGACACAAGACCAATTGCGCAAGCCCCGTATCGGGCCGGGACTAAGGCCGGCGAGAAAGAAGATGCAGAAGTACAGAAGATGTTAGTGGCAGGAGTAATTGAGCCAGCACAGTCAGAATGCGTATCAAAAACGCCGTGGGCGTGTTGTGGGGTTATCCTGGGCGATTGCAGTCTCAATTCGTCCTAGTCATCGTAAAAACGGGGCACGACAACTCGGTACGCTACGCCGTCCTTGGCGGAAAAACACCCTCTCGCTTGCAAAGGGTGTTAAAAATCCCGAGACAGTGCTCGCCCTGTCTCGAGACAGGGCGAGCACAAGTCCTCCGATCGGAGGAATTACAAGGTCTACGCAGACCTTGGATTATCACCGTCGATATTGGTGCGCCAGCTCACCATATTAGACACAGGAGCGGGCTCCAATTTCGTACGTGTCAACACGCTTCCCCCCGGATGGGAGGCGCTGGTAGTTCCGGGCGAGATCCCCAACGATCGCTGACGCCAATGGGAGACCATTGCGTACAAGCGGACAAATCCCCCTCGCAGTGCGGTTAGGCGACCGCACCATGAGGTGTACATTCATCGTCTGTGAACGGTTAGCCGCCCCCGTCATTTTGGGGTGTGAGTTCAACGACAAGTTTGTAGAGGCGATTTACCCAAGACGCAAAGTGGTGGAGCTGGACGATGGTACAAAAGTTCCCATCGTCCGCAAGCCGGCTGCTCGGGCCGTGAAAAGTCCTCCCCTCCTGATGGAGCAGGAGTATTCCTCGCAAGCGGGGCGAATTTCGCCCAAGCTCAAGGTCTCCCGCGCCGTCAACCTCTCGGCGGGTACCCAGACTTGGGTACACGTCACCAGTGGAAGGACTGGACTCTCGGTTCTCGAGGCAAACCCGCAGTTATATGCGAAGCACCGGATCTCCGTCTCCAACGGGGTGGTGCATATTGCCCCATTGCAGGAGTTCAAGGTCCTGATGACGAACTTTTCGTCCGCCACCAAGCGTTTGTCGAATAACCAAGTCGTGGGTTTCGTATCTCCACATCCCCGTGCGATGGTACGCACGGGGATGCTGTTGGACGCAGTTCTAGCCGCGGAGTTTTCCAAAGGGAGCCCCCCTGTACCGGGTGAGGGGTCCCCTTGCGGGTCAACCTCCCCGGCAGAGCCGTCCCCTCCGCGGGATGCGGTCCCCCTCGACCACCTACTGGCGCACGTGCGTGAGCGGGTTCGCAACATGCTCGCGCCGTACGCCGCGATGTGGGACGGGAATTTGGGTGAAGTCCGAGCGACAGAGCATCGCATCGAACTCACCCCCGGCGCAAAGCGGTTTCGTTGTCAGCCACATCGCGCTGGTCCCCGCGCACGTGGGGCGGAACAAGCCTCAGTGGACGAGATGTTAGCCAACGTGGTGATCTCTCGGTCCAAGTCCGAATGGGCGTCCCCCGTTGTGCTCATACCCAAATCAGATGGGAGCCTCCGCTTCTGCGTCGATTATCGACGGCTGAACGCGCTGACCGTGCGAGACACGTATCCCATCCCTCGCAAGTACGAGTGCCTTGATTCTCTCGGCGAAGCCAAGGTTTTCTCCACCCTCGGTTGTAACTCCGGGTACTGGCAAATACCATTCGCCGAGGCAGATTGCCCGAAAACCACGTTCACGTGTCACTCCGGTACTTATCAGTTCAACCGTATGCCGTTCGGGTTGATGAACGCCCCAGCCACTTTTCAATGTATGTTGGATATCCTCTTCTCAGGCTATCGCTGGAAGAGCTGTCTCATCTACTTGGATGATATCATAATCTTCTCCAAGGATTATGACACGCACCTCAAGGATGTGGACGTAACACTCCGTGCTCTGCAACAGGAGGGATTGTCACTTAAGCTTAACAAGTGCAAGTTTTTTCAGGACTCTGTCGAGTACCTGAGTCTTGTCATTCGACCGGGCGAACTCGAAGTCCACCCGAAGAATGTGAAAGCGCTCTCAGAAGCGACTCAACCACGGACCCAGACCGAGCTGCGCTCGTTCTTGGGAATGTGTAATGTCTACTGACGTTTCGTCGAACATTTCGCCAAGATAGCGGCGCCCCTTAAGGCTATGCTACGAAAAGGAGAGCCGGATGTCCTTCCCGATCTGGATGAAGAGCAGACCATGGCCTTTAATACACTGAAGGAGTGCTTAATTTCGCCACCGGTCTTAAAACTCCCGAGACTGGGGCGCCCCTACTCGCTGGACACGGATGCGTCAGACGCTCAGTTGGGCTGCACACTACTGCAGACCCATGAGGATGGACACCGATACCCTGTCGGGTATTGGTCACGCACGCTCTCGTCAGCGGAACGAAACTACTCGACAACCGAGAAGGAATGTCTTGCCATCGTATCGGCGATACAGACGCTCCGCCCATACCTGGAAAGGGAGCGCTCCCTTTCCGCGCGGTTCACGGTCAACACCGACTACCACTCCCTGCGGTGGCTGATGAACCTCGCCGATGCGAGTGGCCGACTTGCCCGGTGACGCTTGCGCCTTGCCGAATATGACTTCAACGTAATCTACGTGAACGGAATCAAGAACTGCCTCGCCGATGCGCTGAGTCGTATCCCATCTACGAGGGGAACGACTGTCCCGATCGACGAAGAGATTCCTTGCTACTCCGTCATGAATTTCGACGATGAGCCTCAGCATCAAGAGGAAACCTACGACACCACCGACGTCTAAATTTCCGCGGGCTGCTACGCGCTGGACCCCCCGGCCTCGACGGCCGCGATAACTCACGAAGACTTCTCTCGTGAACAGCACTCCGATCCATTTTGTAAGGAGGTGACTTCCCGTCTTGAGAAGGGGGAAGGGTTCGCCGAACTGCGCCGGTCCCGATTCTTCGTGAATCGGGAAGGGCTGGTCTGCCGGAAAGCCCACCTCGACGGTGTGGAACAGATTGTAGTACCAACAACCCTCCGGGAAAGGTTGTTGTACTTGTCGCATTATCCCGCCACCTCCGGCCATCCGGGGGGCAGGCGATTGTTCTATACGCTTAGACAGCGGTTTTATTGGCCAAGCATGTCGGTGGACTCCTACTCGACCGTAAGGACGTGTCCCGACTGCGCGAAGGCACGCATCAAACTGCGGAAGCACAACTCTGAGTTGAAGACATTTCCTCTGTCAGGGCCCCTGGAGTACATCGCCATCGATATTCTCGGCGAGCTTCCCCGTACAACAAGAGGAAACCGTTACCTCTTGGTCAGACGGACAGATACTACAAGCTGACCAAAACGGTCCCGCTTAAGAGGATTTCCGCGGAGACCGTTGCGCAAGCGTTCATTTCCCACTGGGTGTTCGTATACGGCGCCCCAGTGAAACTTCTCTCCGATAACGGAGGACAATTCACATCGAGGTTTTTCCTCGCAGTGTGCAAGATGCTCTCAATAGAGAGCGTGTTTACAACGGCATATCACCCCCAAACCAATGGGCAGGTGGCAAGATTCAACCGTACGTTGGTATCAACCCTCCGGCACTACTTCGCCCATAACTAACGTGACTGGGATCAGTACACGGACGCCTTGACGTACGGATAAAATTGTACGGTCAACAGGATGATTAGGATGAAGCCCTTTGGCCTGGTATTATCCCGGACCCTGAGTCCGTTGGCCCTGCAACAAACGCCGCGGTTGGACCCCACCGCCTCTAGGGCGCAGTCCAAGATCCGCTACTTAGCGTGGCTTTGCAACCTGATGTCGACGGCCAGCAGTAACCTGCGGACCGGACAGGAGCGGTATAAACACGATTTCGATAATCGGATCCGTTACCCCGTACCTGACTACAAGGTGGGGGATCAAGTACTCGTAAACCGCGAGGCCGCGCTGCGGTCCGAGGAGAAGACCAAAAAGGATCGGGTGAATAACAAGCTCGCACCACAAACCGAGGGACCCTTCCCTGTCGTGCAGGTGGAAGACCATACCGTCGCCATTCTACACGGGACGAGACTCAAGGACCGGCTCTCTCGTGACCGAGTCGTCAAAGCATCCCCGTTGAGGAGCAACGTGGAGGATCCCCCGCTGGAACGGGTGGAGTCAGACGGGGAAGATAGCAACCTCCCCGAAGCTACCGCCTCGTAAGGGACCCTCGCTACACCGGCGACTGCGAAGTTGCGCACACCGGGACTGATGGACGCTGTCACCAGCGGGGGAATCGAGGTCAACCTCTCCAGACTCGCTGGGTACCGCTCTCAGGTCGGGATCACGGAGGGCCCGCTGCGTGGAGGAGAATCGAACTCGCGCCCTGCTACGCGCGCGCGAACCGCGAGTGAGACCCCTATAGCTCCCGAGCCAACAGTGGCCCCTTCGGAGCCACCCGCGCCTCGTCGCGTCGTCCCCTCCGCCCCTATGGCGATCGGCCCTGCCCACCGCGCGTTCATAGCGTTCTGTGCAGCGCGTCTTGCCGCGAAGTGCACGTACCGCCCCGAAGCTCTTTGTGGGCCACCTAACTCACCACTGTCTGAGCCTTTACCTCCCGTTCATAACGCCGGAGACCCACACCGACACTTACGTCGTACATTCGCTGACGGGGCATGGCCCTGGGGAGGACGGGCTCCCCATGTTCCGCGTACGATGATACGGATACAGCGACGCCGAGTCGACCTGGGAGCCCGCTCCCCACATTGACTACAACACGGTCGTGCGATATTGTCGCAAAAAGCGGAGTCCAATTCCCGACCGAGCGCTCTGGCACCATCCCGACCGGAGGGACTCGAGAATTAGGCGGGCTGGTCAATGAACGAAGGGCGAAACCGCCGCCGGGCTCATGGAAACACGCGTCACGACCCGTCGAACCGCCTCCGGACGCCTTGGCCCGACACGTCCGATTATTGGATTTTTCAATTTCCAATTTTTTGTTGTTGAAGGTACTATTTCTGTTAATTTTTGGAGGAGGTGCTCCCCCGACCGTGGTCAGGGACGGACTCTCGACGGGGCAATTAGGTGAGTTGTGTCGGTGTCTCCCTCGCCGAGCCACGCGCCCCTCGTTCTCTGTGTGCGAGCGAGAGTCTTGCTCGTCTCGGGCGCGGGTGTGAACAGACCCCCTTTTTTCCTTTCTCTTGTTTGGGTTTCGTAGCCACCGGAGCGCGGCAATTCATCGGCCTCGGTTAACGAGGTACTCACCGCTTTCAGAGCATGCTCATCACCCTCCTCCCTTGGGAGGTGGGGAAATTGTCCTGCTCGTTTGACGAGACCGTCCCCGCTTCGTATCGTACTCAGTGTCCCCCTTCCCGAAAAGGGGGGCGAATTATTCTACTCGTATCCCGAGGCCTCCACCGCTTTTATAGCGCACTCAGTTCCCCCACCCTTTTTCAGAAGGTGGGGTAAATGTTCTACTCGGTTAACGAGGTAATTACCGCTTTCAGAGCGTGCTCATCACCCTCCTCCCCTGCGAGGTGGGGAAATTGTTCTCCTCGTTGGACGAGACCGTCCCCGCTTTCATAGCGTACTCAGTATCCCTTTTCCCGCAAAGGGGGCGAATTATTCTACTCGTATCACGGGAACACCCCAGCTTTGGTCCCCCTGTAGTGTCTAGGTGACAAATGGCCTCATATGAGGCCAGTTTTTAGGCGGGCTTTTGCAATTCGAATAATTGTAGAAATTTATCGCTACTGTAGTGAAAAGCTTACGACTAGAGTATTAAACGTTGGCAAACCAGAAAACATTCAATTCCATATCTCAGTCTTCCCTAATCAACACTTTCGTCTTCCTCTTCCCAAAATTTCTTCAAAATGGTGAGCGTCAATGATCCTCGAATTATTGCAGGTAACCGCGTCCACACTCGTGCAAGACTGCTCACAGCTCAGAGTAAATGTCGTCGCATGTATGGAGTCTCCTGGAAGATCAAGTTGGTCACGGGAACTGTCATTAGCATGAAAACTGACAAAGTGAAGGGTCGCAGTGTCACTTCAGTCAGGGCTAAATGGGAATTATCAGATGGCGTCAAGGAAGTCAGGCTTCGCATAGCTAACATCAAGGCTGGTGAAGTGATGGATCTGATCGATGACGGTCCTGAAGATCATATCCAGCAAGAAACTGAACATTATGCGCAACCGGAGCCTACAAAGGACCGCGTGACGCCACTGGAAGGAGCACTCAGCCCGAGTACGAGAATCTCCGAGAGTGACGAAATGGATTCCCAAGATGGCCTCATGAATGTCCACGGCCGGGCCTGGAAGCGTGAGGAAGTCACGATGCATTTAAATGGTATGATACCGCCGAGAAGATGGAAGGTGATTGGACCGATTGATGAGATTATATCCCGTGGTCACAGTCCATCTCAAATGCATCCCATAGACTACTTCATGTGGATGTTCCCACAGGAGCACTTGGCATTAATGGTTTCCTACACCAACGATGCAATGGAATCAAGGGGACTTCGCTTGACTACAAGAGGTGAAATTTTGAAGTTTTTCGGGGTGCTAATCCTTATGACTCGGATTGAATTCAGCACCAGAAGGTCTCTTTGGAGCTCACAGGAAACCAGCAAATATCTCCCGCAACCTCAATTCGGAAACATCATCTCCCGCAGAAGATTCGAGGAGCTTCGTCAGAATGTCACGTTCAGCTTTCCAGCTGACTCAAATGACAGATGGGGTATGATCAGGGACTTCATGGTCGCAATCAATGATCACAGAGCATCACATGTGATTCCATCACAGAACATCTGCGTTGATGAGAGTATGTCACGCTGGTATGGACTTGGAGGAGATTGGATTGAAACCGGTCTTCCTCATTATGTGGCCATGGACCGAAAACCCGAGAATGGCTGTGAGTTGAAGACTGCTGCATGTGGAAAAAGTGGAATCATAATAAGAATTGAGAACGTCGTCTCAGCTGAGGAGACTTCTTTAAAGGATTTTGAAAGTGACCACTTACACGGAACCGCAGTGACTTTGACGTTGTTACAGCCATGGTTTCACAGCAATCGTGTTGTCTGCCCGGATTCGTACTTTGCTTCTGTCCACACGGCTGAATCACTTTATGAGAAAGGTCTTAGATTCACAGGTGTAGTGAAGACATCCACCAAGAAATATCCGATGAAATATCTATCTCATCTGGAGATTGCTGAAAAGGGAGAGCACGTCACACTAGTTTCGAAGCCGGTGGCCGGGCCTCATCTCATGGCAGTTATGTGGGTGGACCGAGACCGCAGATACTTTATTAGTTCTGTCGGAACATCCAACGAAGGAACTCCAATCTACCGCGAGAGATGGCGTACACGTCATGGCGTGACAAGAAAAGAGGAATTGTCTATCCGTATTCCCTCAGTCTGTGAGCAGTATTATGAAACTTGCTCTCAGATTGACCGCCACAACAGATCTCTTCAGGATGATCTCGGCTTGGAAAAGAAGTTCGAAGTCAAGGAGTGGTCTATGCGTGTCAACACTTCTTTATTGGCCATTTGCATTGTGGATGCATGGAAACTGTATGCAGGTGCAAAAGGAGATGGTTCTAAGATGTCTCCAAATCAGTTTTATTGTGAGCTTGCTGACCAGTTGATTGATAACAAGTATGATCGTATATCGTTACGTCAGCGAGAATCAGACAGTGCTGTTGAAGATGAAGATGTTGGGTTTGGCAGTGGAATTGGTACTCACCTAACTCCAACCACTCGCAAGCGTAAAAGCGCATCCGGCGAGGAGACTTGTGCTCTTTATCAATCCAGATGCAATATTTGCAAAGGTACAAAAAAGTCAAAATTTATTTGCTCAGCCTGCAAGGCATATTTTGACAAAGAAGTATACCTTTGTCATCACCAGACTGGGCGTGACTGTTTTAAGAAACACGTCGACGAACGTCACGATCTTACTTACAAAGGTAAGTACTATTAGTGCTTAAAGCGTTCTAGGCCTTTAAAACTGACTAAATGGGTCAGCATTTGAGTAAAATAGAGCAAAAAGAGATAAAAAACTCCTTTTGCCCCCTATGGTTCTATCCTGCGTCTAAAGACTTGCTTGGAAGACCTGCAGCCGTGTCGGAATGCCCCTTTATGAGATGTCACCGTATTCAATCTCATGTTCGAGTGGGCGCTATAAAGCGTCCTGGGCTGCAGGTCACGAACAAGAACCATCGAGATCCCCGAAGGGATTTTTCGACCACTAAAGTGCTCAGCGAGGAGTTGAACCCCGGCCTCTAAGACTCAGCGATCCTTGCAGACCACTGAGCTGGCTTGTCAGTTACTAACTAGTCGTTTATAGTTGTCTTTATAGTCGTTCAAAGTTCTACTTCGTAAAAATTGTGCTCCTTTTGTTCTATACTTGCGAAAATCTTAAATTTTGTTTAAATTTTACTGTAGAGCATTTGACCTCAGATGAGGTCAAGAGTGACCTCATATGAGGCAAATTGCCGGTCGTCTAGACAGTAGAGGAGGCCGGATCCGACCACGGGATGCGTGCAGTTCCCCCCCCCGAGGTGGGGTAAGCTATTCTCGCGGAGCGCGGCTGACGCGCCGCCATACGGCGTGGCCATCGGCCGCCGTGTTTCCGCCTCACCACCCAGACGGGGAAACTTCCCCTCACTACTCTTGATCAAGAGAGTTCTGTCCCCTACCTACCGTACGCGAGGAAGCACAAGTGATTCAATTTACTCATTGCCTATCGGATGAGGCGGATCACCGGGTCTCCTTAAGGGAAGCCTTGGCCTCACGGATCCCCTTCCTCCTCGTAATCAACGAGAGCCTCTTCCGGCACCGCGTCTACCGCGCCAGCCGTCGTCGACCCCGACACTTCCGTCGGCCCTTCAGCAACTGATACAGCGACCACGCCCTCGCGTCCTGCGGGTGGAGCGGGAACTCCCGCTGCCGCCTCGGGGGCGATGAAAGGAGCGGCCACCCCCGCCTCCTCGCCCGACGCCTCTTCGGTAACAAGGCGTCGTAATTTCTCCCTCAGGCGGGGGTTGCTGAGCAACACGCGCAACTCCACGTCCGACATCGATGTCGGGCCGCGACTCTCAGCCGCCTTGACCGGCGAAGCACCCGGCTCTCCCACGCCGTCCATTGTCACGTCCATCGCCGCACAGGCAGTGACCGGTTCCCGATCGCGTCCAATACCGGCTGCTTTCGTGAATCCAAACCCGCGTCTTCGCAAGCGTGCCACACCGGGCTCCTCACCCGGGACATCCTCGTGCCTCCGAACGCGTCCCTCCCCGCCACCCTCTCCGGTGTCGAGCTCTTCTGCCTCCCTCAAGTATTCGGGCTGTGCGAGAGTGAACGTACCGGCTTCGAGCCGTACCCAATTCCCGCTTCGGGGATTGCCAGCGTCGTACCTCCGCCCCGGCGAGTACTGACGCGCGCGGGAGTCATCGGAATGGTGCCCCTAAGTATACGGCACACGAGGCCGGTCGATGGCCTCGTGGACGTCGAGCAGGCTCTGCACGCGCTCTTGCCGCGCCACTCCGCCGAGGACGTGGGTTAAGTCCAACCGACGGAGCCACTCCACCACCGCGTGGGGGAGGACGTACAACCGCCCGCCATAGGCCGCCCATAGGAAGCGCTTGGCGACGATGGCGAGCAACTCGCTCAAAAATATCATCCAGCGGGAGGACTGAGGATCTTCCATGATCCTCAGTCCATAATACACCAAGCACGGTGGCACTTCAGCTATGAAGTCCGCAGGGACTTCATATTGGGCAAACTACGCGGGTACTTCCGTATACCGCGTGCTGAGCACGTCCGGCTCGAAGGTGGTAATTTCCACCCACTCGTAAGCGACAAACACCCCCATTCGGATACGCATGCAACGTTCAAACTTCAACTTGCTGTGCATCGAGGGGTCACTCAGTGGCTCTGGACGATCTTCAAACCCTGGAGGGAGGATCGCTTCCCTCCAGGCCAAGAGCGACACTGAGGGAACTTCCTCCCTTGGGGAGAGATTGTCCAAAATCCGCTTTAAATTAGCGACATAACCACGATCGGCCTCACTGCGACATGCCCAAGTGTCCATATCCCATGACCGGGGAAGCAGCCGATTGCGCGGCGTCCGGCAAATTCTCTGCCGTACTAGTTCCACGAAAGCCACCTTGGCCGCAGTGCTCACCCGCCGGTACCCTGGCCGTAATAACTCCGGCTCCACCACCAAACGGTGTGTGAAGTCCCGGGATATCACAGCTGATAAGCTGAGCCCCCCGGGGAGTTCACTCGTAGCGGTCGCATAGCTCCGCACTACCTCCGCGTCGCGTAAACCGTCCGCGGACATGAACGGCGCCCTCTCGAAGAGGAGGGCGTCGTCATACATGTTGCGTCCCCACATCTCGCGTGGACGAGGCCATCCGTCGCCCCTCGAGGTGGTTTCTCCCCCAAAAGGGTACCCGAACTCCGCCATCTCGGACAATGCTGCTGCAGGACAAATCTCGAGACGTTTCCCCCGTTGCCTTTTCGGTACGCCTCGTCGAAACTTACCCCTAGAGCGTGTCAGGACGGTGGGAGGGTGTCCGGAATCTTCACCTCCTCAAATTTTCGCGGAAATTACCGTTCGCGCGGACGCTCTATTTTAAGAGGGGAGCTATGTAGAGCACTGACCGCCCCGCGTAATCGTGGTGCTGTACCGTAGCACATGCGGAATGCCTCACTATCATAAGTGAGATATATACCACGTGTAACCGTGTATCCAAACCCCCGCTCGTGTCTGGGTGTAAGCTCCATGGAGCCCTGTCGAAGTACTGACAGTTCTACACACGTGTACCCGTGTTATCCCTCACGTTAATCGTGCCATTTACCCACGTGTACCCGTGGCCCACCACCACGTGTCACGGGTGTCGTGCTCCTCTTAATTTAATGAGTATTAGTATTATTATTATTATATCGCGACGTCGACTCCTATATAGTCGACTCCTATATAGTCGACGTCCGACCCTAAGTAAATCCTCACGAAGCTTTGGGTCTACAACTCGGGTTTCTGGAACGGAGTCGTAGCCTCGCGTCGGTCCCCGTCCTACGACGGTTCCCTGCGAGCCATCTGCGTCCCAATTCCAACCTGTCTCTACCGCGCGCGTCGTCCCGCTACGCCCGGCTCTTCGGGCGACAGCTGTCCCTACCGCTCCGCCCCTCCTGGGCTCTGCTTTCCCACTTTTCCCTTACTTTCCCTACTGCGTTAGACGCCCGGACCCCGTGCCGGTTACCCCACGGGTGGTCTCCCGAATTATCCCCCGCCCCCCGAACGCGCGGTGCTCTGACTGAGGGCGATTCCCAATCCTCCCCCTCAGTGCACGACACTAATAGCCCCCCATATCATGACCGAAAAGCCCCCCATCTGCCGCTTAGAAAATATGCGCTCTTTGGTCCTTAAGTCATGCCAATACGATACCAGACCGTCTGGTCCATCTCCATTAAACTTTTTTCATCACTAAAAATGACATTGTTCCAAAATCCATCTCCTTTGCTGATATATTTGCGACACTACTTGACCCTATTTTCTTTATGCGTAGCAGTCATTTGTGGTGCCGTTATCATCTTCTTATACTTATATTTTAGATACGGTACCGCGCTTTGGATTTGCTGAACGCGTCTGTTTCCAGTAAGTACTTTTAGCTCAGCTTCAATGGTCCTGGCGCTATCTTCCCCCTGTAAAGCCATACGAACCATAGCTCGCTTTTGCGTGTCTGAGACTTTTTGATTCCCTTTCCACTTTTTAGGCGCTTTTCGCTTAAAACCTTGACGCAAAACCCCTTGGACGGACCCCACGGAGCGATTGACCATCTCAGCAATCCTTCTAAAAGACACACATTCGCTGTGAAGAGCAAGGATTTGACCCCTCTCCAGTTCGGTGATGGCAGGTTCTGGAGGCATTGTGCGCCTTGTTCGAGCTAGTGAGGCAGTTGAAATTATAGAAAGGAACCGCAAACCGTCTACTGCAATCGTTTATATTGTGTTTTAAAGCGTATCCTTTCTGCTTTGGCGCGACGAAGCTACTCTACTATATGGAATATGGCGTATTTATGCCTATTTCGCGCGGTTTTATAGAGGTAACTTATCAACTGTAGCGGTGACGGTCCTCTAGCCTCTACGGGCAGTTCTACACTGTTTTGCGGCTTCTGTGGGAATGCATTTCGTCTGCAAAGACGAAATATATAGGAAGTGTCTTTTATGTTCCTGTCGATGAGTGTATTTATTACAGTTTCGCGCACTGTACGTCCATCCAACTGCCCCTCTGGAGACCCTTTGTTTTTGGCTCAAAATTCGTGCCACCCGCTGTCGTAATATAGAAAACCGTATCATAACAATCACTCCCAAGGAGCATATATAGCCGCCGACGACGGCGGCGAGCCCCGAGAGTAAAAGACAAGGAAGTTTGACTCTACAGGTTATGGGCCAGAAATCTTAACCGTCCGCTCCTTCACCCCACCCACCACACTGGCCGACTCACCCCCCGCCGGTCCCCGTCGCAGCCAGCGCACAAACCCCGACGCCCCCGTCGTCGAACTCGTCGGTGACACACCGGTCACCGTCCAGAAGCGCGGCCCCCGAGCCCTCCGCTTCACACCCTCGCCCGCCGGCAGTCCCGCACCGGTTCCCAGCCCCACTCCAGCCGCCACCCTGCGTGTGGCCACCATGTCCACGCCGTCACCTCGTCAACCTGAAACATGGAAGCCTGTTGTCACCCCGCCTAGTCTAGCCGCTGACTTTAGCAACTACCACCAATGGACGCGCCACATTTGTCGCCTGACCAAGCATTACCTCTGCTTTGACCTCTTGACCACCGCGCCGCCGATCGACGCCGACGCCCTGACACACAGCAACCATCGCAAGCTCAACACTATCCTCGCCGCTACCGTCGATGCCTCTCTGGGAGGTTTCGTCTCAGAGGACTGCGCATGCACCACCTGGGCCCTTCTGAAGTCCATGGCACCGAATCAAGACGTCTACATCGAATCGCTGAACACCCAAGGGCTATCCCTCTACATCCATGATATCGGCCCGCAGACGTTTATCAAGACGCACCAAGATATTCGTACGACGATCCTGGCCAGTGCTCCCGCCCACCACTATGCCAAACCATCGGCATTTCTCGCCCGCATCATGCACACCATCAAAGCCGTTCCAGAACTGGAAAACCTCTTCGATCAGTTCGAGGAAGACTCCACCGTTCAGCTCACTGACGTCATGAAGCTCCTACGGAAAATCGCCAACAAAATGCAGCACCAAACCGCCGCCGCCGCCATTGGCGCTGCATCACACGATCGCTACCTCCGTTCGAGTGACCGTCGGCCGACCAACACTCACAGTGCCACCTCTGGGGTCAAGAAGTGCAAGTGGCACCCCTACGCGAAGTCACATTACACACATGAGTGCAAACACCCCGGCACCGTACACCTGCCACGACGCCCCACTCCTGACCATCGCCGCTCCCACGATCGCGACATCGATTTAGCAGCCCTGGTACAGCTTCTCGGGAACATAAACAGGGCCCCGGCGCCTGCATCTACTGCCCACGGCGACTCCGCCACCGGCTCCCTTTACCCCCCTCCAGACAGTCGCATACTATTCGACAGCGCGGCCTCGCATACTTTCGTCCCCCTGATCGACGAGAACGCACTGGTGGACTCCCAACCGTCGTCGCGGCTGGTCACGGTCGCCAACGGTGCTCGCGTGCGCGGCTCTCGCGACGGCCACGTCACGCTCCCCACTTCGCCCTACCCCCTCACCACCGGTGCCACATCGCTCCCCGGGCTATCCGACATCCTCCTATCCGGACACGCTGTCGCGAAGCGACACGACGTTATTATCCAAGGAGACTCGGTGTTCTTCACGAAGAAGCAACGGCCACCACCACCGCACATCATCCATGCCACCGGGAAGGCCGACCGCGGCGTATTCGTAATGCAGCGTCGCCGCGTGCCCAAGCAGCAATCCGCGCTCACCGCCACTATTGCACCAATCCCCGCCGCCCACTACCCCCTCCACGCCACCCTCAACCACGCCGCTCCGCAAGGCCTGCGCCGCTTGATCGCCCACTACCCCGAGCTCATTCTACGCCTACGTCGGGTCGCGCTCGCCATGCGGCCACCACACAAAGACTGTACCCCGTGCCACACTGGCAAGCAGACCAGAGCTCCGTTCCATACCGCCCTCATCACCGCCAAAGCCCCCATGGACGTTGTTTCAACAGACACCGCCGGGCCGCTCACACCCGCCGTTGAGAGTAAGGCCCGCTGGCTTCAGGTCCTCGTGGACCGCGCCACCCGTATGACAACAGCCGTTACACTCCGCAGCAAAAGTGACGCCGCCACCGCCATCCAAGCTCGTATCGCTCAATGGGAACTACAAACTGGCCGTACGCTCCGCCGCTACCACGCTGACGGCGCGAGGGTACTCGTCATACCGCGGCTCGTCAACAATCTCCGGCAGAACGGCACCATCGTCACCACCACGACGCCGCACTCGCCATCGCAAAACCCTGACGCCGAGCGAGGCATCCGTTCCATTTTCAACGCGACGCGTGCGTCGCTCGCGTCTTCGCAATTACGGCCCCAGTATTGGGCCGAGGCAGCGCTGGATGCCGTCTCAAAGATGAACTACATACCGCAACGGCAGCGCAGCGGGCTCCTCCGCCCCCCCATTGAGGCCTTCTTCGGCCAGGCGACCGACCCCGGCCATCTCCTGCCATTCGGCCAACACGGTTTCACGACCAACACGGCGCAGAAGACCAAACTCGCACCACGAGCCATCCGAGTGCGATACCTTCGCGCTCCCAACACGCACCAATACCGCGTGCAGGACGTCCACACGAACCGCATATTCGTCACACGCTCCGTCGAATTTCAACCAACTCCGTATCAGCCGCCGGATCACGCGCACCGCGCCACACACACAGGAGCCCCGCGCAATTGGAACGAAGCACGCACCCTCCCTAACGCCGACTTATGGGCCGCCGCGCACGATACCGAGCTGCACAGACACGACACCGTCCTCAAAACATGGCTATATGCCACACGCCGACCTAACGACACCCCACGGCCCTGGATTATGACCTACAAACTCAAGACGGATGAAACGGGCTCCCCGGAGAAGATGAAGGCCCGTTGCGCCATACGCGGTGACCAAATGTCCGCTGGAACGAAATACAACTCAAGCGGTACGGCATCCCACACGGCCTCCCACCCCGCTCGTCGCCTCATCGTTGCCGCTGCCGCCTCTAAAGGATATGCCATGCAAAGCTGGGACGTCCCCGGTGCGTACTCCCGCGCGCCGTCGGACCCAGCCTACCGACAGACGATGCACCAGCCGCCGCGCTTTGACGGCTCATATGCCGCACCGGGCAAGATTTGCGTCATGCAACGCGCTATGCAAGGCGCCCCGGACGCTGGCCACCTATGGGCCATCCACCGCGACAAATGCCTACACGCGTGGGGATGGACATCGGTCGACACCGAGCCCGCCGCTTTCACACACACACTCCCGAACAGCTCCGAGCGTGCACACATGCTGGCCGACACTGATGATTTCATGGTCACCGCACCATCACATGCAGACCTTGCGGCACTCTGTCTCCCGTTTACTAAGACGTGGCAAGTCACCGTCAAAAGACTCACTGGCGAGAGCCCCACAATACAACATACCGGACTAAAATTCGAGCTCACCGACGCCGGCATCGTGATGAGTAACCCCAAGCTCGTCCGCGAACTCCTCGCGCATCACCAGTTGGAATCGTGCAACCCCAGCCATACCCCGCACGAACCCGGAGCGGACATGACGGCAATCAAAGCCGACGAACCGCAGACCGACCCACGGCCGTACCGCGCTGATGTCGGCGTTCTGCGCTTCTTAGCCGACACCACCATGCCACAGATTGCCTTCATCGTGGGCGTCCTCGGTCGACATCTACACGCACCCGCTCGCCGACATGCCGACGGAGTCAAAGTCGTCCTACGATACCTCCAAGGCCGCGTCCATGACGGGGTCCTTTACCCGGGCACGCCTGACGGTACGTTGCACATCGAAGCGAGTTCGGATAGTGACTACGCAGCAGATGCAGACACACGACGCTCCGTCACCGGTGTCCTCCTTACCGCGAACGGCGCCCCGATACTGTGGACCTCTCAACGCCAAGCCACAGTGACCCTCAGTTCGACAGAGGCGGAGTATATCGCCGCCTCACGCGCCGCACGGGATATCACGTGGCTCACGAAGACCATGACACAAATGACCCTGCGCACCACTCGCCCCATTGTGCCCCTGCGCATCGACCGGAAGCCTGACGTTCGTCACGATGCCCAACCTATCCCGGCTGGCACTCCCGTCATCGCCCTCCAGGTCGACAACAAGGGCGCGATCGACATGGCACACTCCCGCGGCCCCACAAAGCGCACCAAACACATAGACGTTAAACACCACTATATACAGGAGCAGGTGGCCAACAAATCACTCACGCTGCTCCAAGTCCCCACTACGGAGCAGCTGGCGGACTTTCTCACGAAGCCCCTGCCCCGCGTCGCCTTCCTCAAGGCCAGCTCCCAGCACTGCCACTCCGCGTCGCCGAGCACACCGCGCCCACCCGCGACGCCTCTCTGCAAGAAACGAGGGGCGTGTCGCAATATAGAAAACGTCCCAAGGATGGAACGTTCCCTCCGACCGTTTCTTCCCCGCCGGCGGTCGTAATATAGAAAACCGTATCATAACAATCACTCCCAAGGAGCATATATAGCCGCCGACGACGGCGGCGAGCCCCGAGAGTAAAGACAAGGAAGCTTGACTCTACACCCGCAGAAGGGTAGCACTATATCGGAGCTGGCACTAACAAAGATGGCACTATATCGCGACCCCCCTGTACTGTATAGCCGGACCGATCACAAATCCTAATTAAAGCAGAACATTTTGAAACTGTTTGCTCGATTCGCCGAGAAAGTTTTAAAAATGGACCAAGGTTTGCCTCTGAGGTCTTCTCAGAGAGGGGCGCTTTCTGTTTCTTGCGCGACTGTAAGCTGGAATCCCGAGCGGCTTGTAACCTCAGACACTTTCCAATTTTCCCAAATTTTGAGTGTACAGCATCAATACTATGCTCATTCAAGCGACGTTCATTTTCTCCCTCTACTCTCCCACCAGACACTCTTATGCATCATCGCCGCTATCTGGCCACGCACGTGATCCATCATTTCCGCATCATCGCCTTCACCCTAAATCAAACTCGTGTGTTCCAGTCAGCCTCTGGCGTTCTCACTCGCGCGCGGCACTCTCATTACGTTGGATGTCGCAGCCACGCGTACCCTTCCCACCATGACACGGCTCACCCCACCGTTGACACTCGCCATCGGTTTGTTGTATTCCCTCTCTTTCTCCGTCTGGATCTCTTGCGTCACCGCCTTTCTCGTCGATATCGTTGTTGCTCTTACTGTCATTACTAGCCGTACTCTCAAGGTTAGCCATCGCGCACTCGTCGGCTTCTGCTCGTCCGTCTTGCGCACATGGTTTTCCGTCTTCATGGGGCATCTGGAGCACTTTGGCGGGATCACCCTCGTCATGACGGGCGATAGCTTCTGCCCGAATGAGTCCGCATTGTTGGTATGCAACCATCGCTCATGGGCAGATACCATTGTCCTATACTCACTGGCACGTCAAGTCAGAATGCATGGCGATGTCAAGTTCCTTGCCAAGCGATCCTTGCTTGTCTTTCCTATTTACGGTTTTGCCGGCTGGATTCTCGATGTCGTCATCTTCATCAAGAGGGAATCCGACAGCGCCGCACAACGCATGACAAAAGTCTTTTCAAGCCTGACGGACCCCCGTCGCGAACGAGCCCCGTATTGGCTCATTAATTATTTGGAGGGCACTCGTTTCACTCGTGCTAAACTTAGGGCCGCTCAAGATTTTGCGAAGAAACGAGACCTCAAGACTCTAGATCATGTTCTTCAACCACGGACAAAAGGGTTTATTGCCACCGTACACGCATTGCGAGGAAGTGCTAAGGCGGTTTATGATGTCACCATTGGATACCAAGAGTCCGACAAAAAGCATATGGACCCGACGTTTCCGCAAATGTATTTCACGCCTTCACTTGCAGAGCGAATAATTCATGTACATCAACGACGTATCCCTCTTGATCAAATACCGCAAGACGAAGAGGAGCTGAAGAGGTGGGTCTATAAGTTATACGAGCAAAAAGATGATTTTCTCCGCGGTTTCAGGGAGAAAGGCCATTTTGACGGAAGGCCAATGAGGTGGAATCGAATGACCTGGATGTACTGGGTTCGGTGCCAAGTAATTACCTATGGCTTATTCCTTTTCTTTTTGTACTGCGCCCTCCGACTAGTTTCTGCTGTGCGGTAAGCACCAATAGATGTCGATGCACGTATGGTTGTCAACTAATGTAGAACAGCCTCCCCTTCTCAAGCACAGATTTATTAAAGGACATTCGGCGGGAGTCAGCAGAATTCCGGCAAGGCCCCCACCAGTTTCTTTGGTCAGACGTCGAGCTGCAGCTCTGCGGAACTCAACGCTTCTCCAGTTGGCACAGATCGATCAATAATTTGCCCGCAGCCATTTCTTGCTTACTCCGCTTGATCAAGACAGTTATTCACAACTTCGAAGACATCCTCAGACAACCCTTCAGTAGCCTTAACCCTTCTCAATTCCGCTTCCATCTGATTCTGTCGTGTCTTGTCGTATTTGCGCCAGCGCGTGAAGCATCTCGCCATACGAGCCGCAACCTGAGGGTTGATGCTGTTCAGATGAATAACTTGGTCCGTAAGGAACTTATATCCGCTACCATCGGAGGGGATATGCAAGTTCATTCTTCCGTACCCTCCAATCAACGCATACACAGAATTCGGAACTGTCTCGCTGTAACACTTGTGCGCGGTCAGCCCCTTAACAATGCCCAGAACATCTTCACGGGTAGAGGTTGCCTGAATGCTCAACCATTTGTCTACTACCAGGCCGTACGATTGCCATTTTTCATAAAACTCTGAAAGTGCTACAGTCCTTTCTTCGCACTTGGCGTTGGATAGAACACCTAGCGCTGCCAGAACATCTGTCATATTTGATCCGTCACGAACGATCTTAAGGCAAAGTTCGTGGATGTCCTTCTTTTCGAGTGCCCCGAGGTACATTAATGCAATGTTTTTCAATGCGCGGGTTCCTTGGGAGGCCGGGTCCAACTTGTATTCACCAGTCTCTGCGAGACCCTCGTCAAGAATCTTCCTGAAGTCCAGTTCGAGACCAGACGCGACCTGATTGATCACGTGTTCCCTGGCTGCTCGAATACGGACGGGGTCCGCAAGTTCCATTTGCTCCGTGATGTAAGACTCAGGCGGTATCCTGAACACCTGAGCGCGCAACGCGGCATCGATATTTTTGTTGAGTAGCGTTTTCCTGAAGGCGTCGATCATAGTTTGCGGCACATCACTAAAGTCACCTTCAGACTTCACACAATCCAGGATAAATTTTAGGGAGAGAGTCTGGCCTGCATCCCATCGACTGAATTCATCCGTATCGTTACCCATGATGAACGCAAGCTCATCTGCTGAAACGCCTCCTTTACGCTCGATCTTGACAGGGGCGCTGAATTCGCGCAGCAAGGAAGGGACAGTGCCCTTTGGAACATTGTGAAGGACGAAGTCCGTGTGGGCCTCCTGAAGTATCAAGACCTTGGACTCTTCTGGAGCCTTCCCATCTCCCATATCAACAGGAACAGCATTGCCATCGGGGCCGATCAATCCCATCTTCATGGGGATCAAAGCAGCTTGTGTCGTCGGCTGTTTTTTGGTCGGGGGGATCGCTTGGTCGCATGATAGAGTCATTCTGGAAGTAGTTTCGTCGTATTTCGCATCGACCGTGATGATTGGGGTACCAGCTTGCGAATACCACCTCCTGAACACCCCGAGGTCAATCTCTGGGTTTGCATCTTGGATGGCCTGCACCCAGTCTTCGCATGTAACAGCCTTGCCGTCGTTTCGTGAAAAGTAAATATCTGTACCCTTCCTAAAACCTTCTGGACCAACCAATGTTTTCAGCATTCGAATGACCTCTGCGCCTTTGTTGTACACTGTTGCAGTATAAAAGGAGTTACAGGTGATATACGACTCTGGGCGGATTGGGTGAGCCATCGGTCCGGCGTCCTCTGCAAACTGGGCGATCCTTAAGCTAGTCACGTCTTGAATACGCTTGACCGTTGCAGAGTTCATGTCAGCTGAGAAGCTCTGGTCTCTGAACACTGTTAGCCCCTCTTTCAGCGAAAGCTGGAACCAGGAGCTCACAGTCACCCTATTCCCAGAGTAGTTGTGGAAATATTCATGTGCCACAACACCCTCAACGCCGTTGAAGTCACTATCAGTGGCTGTCTCTGGACTGACAAGCACGTATTTCGAGTTGAAGATATTGAGGGATGTGTTCTCCATGGCACCGAATACGAACGTCGGCACAGCGACAATATTGAAGATATCGTAGTTGTACTCCAGTCCGTAGGTGTCTTCGTCCCACTTCATGGCCTTCTGCAAGCTTCGCATGGCGTGGTGGCATTTCGCTACCTCACCAGCACCCTTGACATACACGCGAAGAGTAACTTTCCTACCACCCATGGTAGTAAACTCATCTTCCAGATGCGAAAGGTCACCAGCGACAAGCGCGAACAAGTAGCATGGCTTCGAGAAGGGATCAACATATTCAACCCAATGCCTAGAGGGATCGCCGGTTTCAGTACCACTAGAGATGCAGTTGCCATTGCTCAGAAGCACAGGGTACTTAACCTTGTCTGCTGAAATTCTGACTGTGAACTTGCTCATAACATCAGGCCTGTCTGGGAAGAAGGTGATCTTCCTAAAAGCCTCGGCCTCGCACTGCGTGCAGTAGTCGCCAGTGGACATGTACAAGCCATCAAGTGCGGTATTCTTCGCTGGCTTCACGGATACTTCGCTCTCAAACGTAAACGGACCTGACGGCACGGAGGCAATAGTGAGCGTTTTGGCGGCGGTATTGTATACGTATTCGGAAGGATCCAGAACACGTCCATCAACTTTCACGCTTCCGTCAAGAAGTTGCAGACCAGACCCATCGAGAATGAAGGGTGTGCCGACATCGCATTTCGGAACGACGGATAGCTTGCCCTTGATGATGGTATTTAGACCGTCATCGTCAAGCTCAAAGTTGAGGTGCGTGTCAGAGACCAAGAACTTTGGTGGGGTGTAATCCTTGAGAAACTTTTCTTTCGGCTCGTTGGAAGGCGGTGCTATTGCGGTTGTGGCGGTATTGGCACCTCCAGCAGCGCTGGCGACCGGGGCTGCGGCTTGCTCAAAAGGCATGATGCGTGAACGAATTGAGCGTGAAGCGAAGGAACGGGTGGGAACAAAAGACGATGCTGGGCGCCAACGACGAAGAACGTGAGTACTTCGGATAGGAAGCGGACGGGTAAGGCTGGCAGCTACAAAGGCAGCATTGCGGACGACGGTGTTCATTGGTACAATTGGAAAAAAAGGGCGCGTGGAGGATATCACTTCCCCGTTGACGTTCGTGCAGTCGAAAATGTCCCACGAAGGCGTGGTGAGCCAGTACTGGCTGCTTCTACTGGGCCTTAATAAGTGTACATTGGTGATCTCGACAGTCTCTCAAACTTATTATTCAGTTGAATTCTGAAGGCCGAATTACAGAAAAAAAGGACGAAAGTAAAGCGTTTACAATATATGTACCCCCCCCCCGGGCCGCCTTGATCCAAGTCAGTACTTTTTGCACTTCCACCGTTAACGATGATGCGCGACGGAAAAGCTTTTGCGAAACCTTGCCGGTGAGGCTAGGTCCCAGCGCTGCCTTAATACCGTAGGGAAAGCAAAGAGTGTGTGCAACAAAGGTAGAATAATATTTACGTGTTGCCAGATATGTACTTCACTAAAAGAGAAAGTTAGTACGCCTGGAATAAACTGCTATCGCCGCAGAGCGAGCGCATCCCAGATTCAACACACAAAATGATTCTGTTACGGGGATTCCACTAATGTATCTATCAGAACGAAGACCATGACATGCTTGGAGGTGAGCCTTCTGTAGCGCACTCGTGCAAGTGTAATGAACGTTTTCGTCCTTCCAATGCGCAATCTCACCTCATTTCATCATCTTCGTGTTGTTTGTCTGCTCTTGTGCATGCATGCTTAGCAGTTCAAGGCGCAAGCAAAATTCCAAATTACTTCCGCCACCATTGAAAACATTCCATCAACATCGAACCCAACTATGATATACACCACATACACGACATTCGTGCCGTCCTTCCCCAACATAGGACGGAGACCAATGTCTTCCCAGACAAGACGGGGTCGGCTTACCAGCCACTTCCGCCTCGATTTCCATAACCACCACCACCATACGAACCACTACCACCATATGAACCACTACCACCACTACCACCGCCACCACCACCATACCCACCTCCACCGTACCCACCACCACCATATCCACCACCTCCATACCCTCCGCCACCACCTCCGTACCCGCCGCCTCCGTACCCACCTCCGCCACCTCCAGATCGCCCACCTCCACTGCGCCCACCGCCACCTCCGCCCTCCTTACGGTAATCACGCCCACCAAACTTGTTGCCACCGTTGCGACGACGTCCACCTGAGCTGGAGACGAACCTCGACATTTCTGTCAGGAAGGGTGGGACATCCTGTCCTGCCTCACCTAGTAGTTCCACAAGGTCACGCACAATGTTCCTGTTCTTATCATTGATCAGAGCGGTGGCAAGTCCAGAGTTTCCAGCTCGCCCAGTTCGACCGATGCGGTGCACGTAGTCATCAATATCACTAGGTAAATCGAAGTTGATAACATGTGTCACGTTGGGAATATCGAGACCGCGAGCGGCAACATCAGTAGCAACCATAATGGGAGTTCTACCAGAGCGGAAGGAACGCAGCGCATCCTCGCGCTCAGTCTGCGAACGATCTCCGTGAATAGACGTGGCAGGATACTGCTGGCGAATGAGGAAGTCTTCAAGAGAATCAGCACCGCGCTTGGTCTCGACAAATACGAGCGTAAGTCCTGGGATGGTATTGAGAAGATTGAGAACCATGTCACGCTTCGATGATTCGTCGCAGTACTCCACCTTCTGCTGAATAAAGTCAGTCGTGGAACCAACACGACCAACAGCGAGGAAAATATAATCCTCAAGGAAGTCTGACGCAAGTTGCTGAATCTCTTTAGGGAATGTGGCTGAGAACATGAGGGTCTGTCGCTCGCCCTTGGCCGGGAGATAAAAGTCGTCGACAATTTGACGAATCTGGGGTTCGAAACCCATGTCAAGCATGCGATCAGCTTCATCCAGAATGAGGAAGCGAATACATTCGAGAGAAATGCGACCTCTTTCGACCATATCGACAAGTCGGCCAGGGGTGGCGACGATAAGGTCGCATCCACGATCGAGCTGACGCAATTGGTCGCGAACGTCCGCACCACCGTACACAACACGAGCAAGAATACCACTCTGGTGGCAGAACTTTTGGGCCTCCTCGTAGATTTGGCTTGCCAGTTCGCGAGTGGGTGCGAGGACTAAACCAGTCGGATAGACAATGCGACGGCGAGAACTGCGCTGGTTCGCCGGAGGTTGCGGAGGGGCTCCCATGGCGAGCATTCGGTCGATCGTGGGGACGAGGAAAGCAGCGGTCTTCCCTGAACCAGTCTGGGCACAGGCCATGAGGTCGCGACCAGCTGCAATGATCGGGATGGCGTTTTTCTGGACTGGAGTCGGGGTGGTGTACTTTGCGAGCTTAATATTCTTCAATAGCCTGACATGCAAACCCGAAGTCGGGAAGTCAGCGATAGCTACAACGCAATTGTTGCCCGACATCTCGACGGGGATATCATTGTACTTGTCAAAGTTAATACCAGTATTCATGCCATTGAAGATATCCTTATCGTCGACGTCATCCTGATTGCCGAACGGGGAGTCGTCATTACTCCAGCGGCTTTTGGTGTTGCCACTCGCTGGGCCTTTATCATCCCAAGTTCTCTGCCTAGACCCTGGGCCCGAGTCAGACCATCCACGCCCGCCGGAGCCGCCTCGAAACTGGCCTGGGGGCGGACCGCCGAAGCGATTTTGAAAGTTAGAGTGGTTAGGAACGGGACGGGATACCGGGGGTGCGGAATCGCCAGGATCGCTGTCCGCAGACTGCAGCATCTTGCTGCGAAGATGTGGGGGTACATAGCGAGAACCCGAGCGTGGGCCGTTGCCAGCGGGCGGGGCGTGCGCCCCGCCCGGGGCGGGATGCTTTGCGTCTCCGTCGATAGCTAGCTTTGCGGCAGCGGCGGTGACGTCTTCAACTCCATTTGCAGCCATGGTTATGCGGGGAAACTGTGAGGAAAAAAACAGGGAGATGGTGTTTTCGTTACGCTACGAAACAATGATAATGAAAAGAATAGGGCGAGTAAGTTGGTTGAGGCGCCGCCGTTCGGGATGTGTTACTTGTAGTCAGATTTGGAGCGGAGACTGCTGGCCGTATGGCGCGCACGGCGGCGAATGGCTTTCGGTCACGCTGGAGGCGTCTAGAGGGGGTGTGAAAAGGGCCTACTCCGTTGTGGAACGGCGGTTGGTTGTGATCTAGGGAGGAACTAGACCCTAGTCATTATTTTCGTTAATTATAGATATTTTAGGAAGAACTATAGTGTTACTTTGGTTTAACCCTTGGTTCGGGTTTTCGCGCCATTCTTTTCGAATTCGAGTGGAAATTATGAAGAGAAATAAGCAAAAAAAAAATACAGCTCCCGCAACCTTACGGCACACTGCGAAGGCACCAGTGGGAAGGCCGCTGCGAGCACGGGCTGGCTACAGCCTTTAGGCTAGCGGCGTTTTGACAGGATGGCGGATTTGGAGTGCCGCGCCGCCGGCAACGTCTGGCTGGAAGCGACCCTGACAAAGTGGGTTGCGCCTCTCTCGCGCTCTGGTTGGATGGCGTGGACAACGTTTGGTGCACAATTCTTAGTATTTGTCGTGCGTTTATTGGCTGGACCTTGTATGCTGTTCGCTTCCACTTCGCAATACCATACGGTTTGCACGTGTACAACTTGTACACGACTTATTCTCGAACCATCCAAAGCTGTACTTACACCGTTACAGAGTATTGACAATAATGCCAATGTAAGTATATATCCGTCGACACAGGCGCCAGCAATGCAGATGTGCATGATCTGCGTCTTTTGGTTTCAAAGATTCTCGGAAAATCAGGGAAAAATACGGCACTGAACTGCTCAGAAGTTCTGAAAAGAAAGAATTGCAGGTCCAATACGTGACGTATTGGACTTGCAATTCTTTCTTTTTAACTTTATTATGTATGTACATTATCGACAATATATATTGTACACTTGTAATAACCTGTGTGGGATTCTATTGCAGCGCTCCGTATTCTAACGAGCTGGAGAAAGAGAAGAATAGGTAGCGTTCCGAAAATAGCCGCCATTCCATCTACTGTCCATGCTCTTGTCGCCAAACCATTGTCGGCAAACAGTTGCCGAATCCCGTCTGAGAGGATTTCTTTCGTGTCGAAGCCGTTCATATCCTCATATACCTGTAGTCGTGTCCCCCCGTGCTTTTCATTAATGGCCCATTCCTAATCTGAATTGCAACTTGAACGCTCTTGCCAGGTTCGCCTGCCGGCGCGTCACACTTGAAAGACCTCTCCGTCTGTTCCCGCACATCTGTGCACGGCTTGCCATCAAACAACGCTATGCCTTGCTTCCCGAGACCGTCCACTGCGACGAGCACTTCATTCCTACCGCCCACGGGGCCTCGGAACGGAGACACCGAGATCAAACGTCCGTCCTTCTTGGCCACGTAATCGGGCTTCAGAGCCATAATTTCAGCTTCGTACAGACGTGGCATGAGAATATCTCCCCATGGAGTCATCTCTATTGACAGTCCGCTTCCCTCCCATAGCGATTCGATGTCATCTTCAAGCTGTCCCTTTTCATCAAGCTGCACCCGATACACGCGTCCGTTGTTGTTGGGGTCATTTGTGCTGAATTTTGACGCCAAGATATTGCTCTTCAGCTGACCGTCGAACAAGTCTGCTGTGTACTCGATGAGCCCATCTGTGGAAGACTCGAGCGTGGCAATCGGCGGCATGAAGTCTTCGGTTGCCGGTTCGAAAGGGTTTTTCCATATACACTGCTTCGG
The DNA here is from genome assembly GCF_000350225.1 of Chondrus crispus. Taxonomy (NCBI): domain Eukaryota; phylum Rhodophyta; class Florideophyceae; order Gigartinales; family Gigartinaceae; genus Chondrus; species Chondrus crispus. Next base: position 100,524 of record NW_005179010.1, on the reverse strand, counting down.
GTCATTGCGACCACGATTTCGATTCGCGTGCCCTGCATACTTGCCTTCTGTCACAATGCCTAACCGATCGTCACTATGATACGGCGATATCAGGTCGCTTTCCGTGCAGCTTGTCGATCGGTTACCAAATTCCGCGTTGGCCCCGTTGTCCGTCGCATAGATCATGCCGTTGGAGTGAAGGATCAGGTCGAAGGAATTTCTCCATCCTGGTGCATATACTGTGACATCGCCGGCGATTTGATTCGCGGTACCTGGGTCATTAGAGTCGTACACGATCGTACCATTGAAACCAGGGCTGTAAATGTCTGCAACGAGACTGGCCGCGCTGAGAGGGCTCTCGTCTATGCCTCCAATGGTCTCGTCGGGTTTTCCTGCATTTGTCGCAGCCCCAACTTGGAAATGAAGCAACCCGTCATCATCAAATACCAGATTGTTCACCCCGTGGTCATGATTGGAAACGGGTAGACCAGTGATGATAGGTGCACCATCAATCCCCAAGCAGTTACCATTAAAATTTGGTCTCAACTTTGATACCTGTCCGTTCGCCCACAGCATGTCTCCTTCAAGGTCGCTGGCGCCCCAGTAGAATATCGAGGACGACGCGTATAGAATGATCTCAGGGTCTGCAGGATTGAAAGCCAGTCCGATGACTGTTCGGAGATAACCAAAACTCTCGCTTTGACAAATGTCAGACGCTCTCAGTTCCTCGTCAATTTCCAGGGAGTAGACAAAAGAATTGAGAGATGCAAGATATAACCGGTGGTCCGGACCGTACTGGATGTTTGAAATCAACTCCAATTTGAAGGAGGTGTTATCCGCTGCTCTCACTCTGGTCTCTTCAAACTTGATTGGCGCAAGGGCATCCTCTGCGTATGTGAAGTTGAGAATATTACTCCCACCGACTGCATTCCCAATTGTGACTTCCACCGTGCCGGCCTGCTCAGCGGGCGGGACGAAGACGACGAGCAAATCCTTCGTAGACCTGTCTTGGTCAGGTTCTATAACAGTTTCTCCTCCGTTCAAGTACACGTTGGGACTGCTCCAGAAACCAGATCCGGAAATCTGAAGCATCCCACCACCAGCGAGAGTAGAGTTTGGCGGCGACAGCTCGTAAATGAGCGGCAACTGAAAAGCAACGTTATGCAAAGGCTGTGCGGGGACATCCACGAGCTTCAAGAACGCGGGTTGTTCTGCTATTCGGAGATAGATTACTGTCAGGGTATGTCTCCCAGCGGGGAGCTCTGTGACTGTGGAGGTCGTGATATTATCCCAGTCGTAGTTCTCCATGACGATCTCATGGCCGTCAGGGATATCACGTAGCATGCGGAAAGGCCCGTAATGTGCGACCGAAAAACGCGCAGACTCAGGAGCAGGCAAGTCAATGGAGAAGATGCAGCGCACTTGAAAGGCGGCTGACGAGACTTGGTCCGGAAACTCTGTCTCCCCATCAAAGTCGATTTCGGATAGTTCCTCGCCGTATACAGGCAAGAGGCCGTTGACTACATTATTCTCCAGTGTTATGGTGAAGCCGTCGGCGGCTACCTCGTTGTAGTAGTAGCAGAATATGCCTTCGCGGACAGATTCTCTTACCAACACGGTGGTGGTCTCCTCATGCGTGTTGCCAAAGTCATCAACGACCTTGAGCGCCACAGTCGTGTTGCCAAGGGGAAAGGTGAGAAATGCAGTACTAGCCTGACTCAACTCTTCTCCAGACTCCGGATCAAACCAGACCCAGCTAACGATCTGTGCCAGGACAGGCGGCGGCCCGGGGTCATAAAAGTGGGAGTGCGAGCGACTGGCATCCAGAAGAACAATCTCTTCACCGTTGCCATCAAGGTCGATGACGTCATACTCTCGGCCTGGTACAGCGTGGGCGACATGCTCGTAGCCCAACGTGTGGGTTTCATCGTCTGCTAGGTCGGCGTTGGACGAGTCCTCGTCTGTGGGGGCAGGAGATTCCGCACCGGCCTCTTCGCCGTCAGCATTGTCCGGCTGTGTGGAAATCTGAGGGCCAAGATCGTTGTCGGGGTCTTCCCCGAGCTCTGGGCCGTCGATAATTTCGCCCTCATAGGACGGCTGCGGCGGCGAGTCGGACGGGCGCGGGCCGACAAACGAGGGCGAAGGGAGCGGGGCGAGGGGTTCCGGTGGAGAGGATTCGGTGGGTTGTTCAAGTTGTGGTAGAAGAGATTCGGCGGGTTGTTCAAGGTCAGTTTGTTGCGGGTCTTCTGGAGTTAGTTGAGGGGATGATGTGAGTTGTTCTTCGGGGGCAAGCGAGGCTGAAGGGGACTGAACGACTTGGGCCGCGCCGCGCGTGGAGGAGCGAGCGACAAGGGAGACGGAGAGGGCGATGGCGATGGCGAGGATGGTCCCCGCGGCGAGGGCGAGCAACGAGGTGCGCATGGCGAAGGGAAACCGCCAGGTTGCTAGTGCAAGGCGAGCAGTGTTGGCGCGGGTGTCAGGCGAGTAAAGGTAAAGTTGCGATACGATGGGGACGCGCAAGAAGCGAAACAAGGCGCGGGCTCGTTTTGGTTGCGAGAGCACGAGAGACGAGGCGACGGGTTTTGTTGCCGGTCGGGGGGTGCGTTCACCTGAGCGAGCCGTTCGGAGGGGCTCCTTGGCCTCGGCATTGCTAAACGGGTCGCAGTGGAGCTGGGGGGGCTTGGGAATTGGGCCACGGCGCGTGGCGGTGTGTAGGGTAGAAGCACGAGAGCGGCCAATGGGCGGGCGCAGGTGGCACACGACGCGACGTGGGCACGTTGGCAGGGGCGGGAATGGGCGTGACGTTGGGGGCGCGTGGGGTTGTTAACACGGTGTTACGCCATGCGATGATTCTTCGCCCTATTTATTTTCGGCGGGTGCGGATGCGCGGGCCGCCATTGGTCCGCTGCGAGGAATGCTCCGCAGTTACTGATTTGGATTGGTCGTGAGAGAGCGCTGCTTCTGGATGGCTCAAGTCATAAAACACTAGAGTACTGCCAGAGTACTGTACCGTACCAACTTCGCAGAGGCGGTATATTTGTGACGACGCAAGTTATAGACGCGCGGCACTGCTGATGTCGGCCGCATGTGGCGTCGACGGTACAGTACCACCTGGGGCACACCGGAGGCGGTTGTCTCTCCTGGGCGCATTGCTTGCCGAGAGGCCTACAGCTGATGTCAGCTGCATTACTTGTTCACGCCCCCACGCCCTGTCAACAGGGCGTGGGGGCGGGAACAAGTGGTTCGGTGAGAGAGAGTGCGCGGGTGTAAGCGGACGGACGGGGTCTGGTGTTCGATGTACAGTAAGGGGGTTGTCGAGGGGTTTGCAGCCGGCATGTTTCCGGCGCGACAAGCGGCGGAACAGGCTCCAGCTCCTTGAGCCGTAGCTCCTTGAACCGTGGCTGACGCCGTGCATGGAAGGGCAGTACAGTAGGTGGTGCGGGTACGCTGTATAGTATCGAGTCGATACCGTACCAAGGGTACAGTACCCTTGGGTACTATCGACGCACTGTAGTGCAGTGCAGTAAACTTTACGTCTGAGGGCCGTCAGACCTGGGCGGAACGAAGAGCAGCGCGGGATAGTATCGTACCGGCACATGCGAGAATCCGTCCCGAAGAGTAGCGCGCGCAAATGGCGGGCGGTTACAAAGCCGACGGTACATCATCTGCGCGCAACGCGGCACGGCCCTTGCTTAACAGGAGATTGCTTACAAATCGAGGGAACCGTACAACTCATACTGTAAAGACTACTGTGCGATGTGGGCGACCGGCTGGCTGCAGGAAAGCTGTAATGCCCCGTTGACACGTGCGACAGCAACAGCGAGGCTGCGGTACTGTGAACCTTAAATTACATGTGGCGCGGGGAGCACTGGTGGCGGCACTGGCCAATCGCCGCGCGCGGCGCTCGGAGCGCCCCACTGGTGGAGATTGCACTGGTGCGTGCTCCACCGGTGGCGAGGAAGGGCTGGCGCGGGGTGCGGCAGGGTGATGGCGGAAAACGCGGGGCGCGGGTGAGCGCGGGGGAGAGCACAGCTGCCGCGTCGGCACCGGTGCAGGCGGGAACCCACTCCTGTACGGCCCCTTCTGTACGTGATGGGTGTCCGCGCCGGCGGGGCGGCTCGCGGCGCGCTTGTCGGACGCGCCCCTGCCCACGAGAGGTCGTTGCTGGGCGGGTGCAGGGCGAAGGAGTGAAGGGTGCGGCGGCGGTTGTGGGGTAGCCGCGGCGCAGGGAGGTTCCTCGCCGAAACTGAGGGCGACGGGGCCGAGGACACGCTCGCTCGGCGTGGTTGTCTCGGGCTGGCGGTGTCCGTGATGGAGGGGGTAACGTTGACGTCACCATGAGCAAGTCGGATGCCGTAAGACGGGTTGGTGACCGGAGGGTCACCAGACCAGCTTTCGAGGGGTTCTTGCTGGTTGTGCTGTAAATGAACTTTTTATCATACGTAGGAACCGTGATTTAAATACAATTCTCAACAATATTTTTTTTGAGCTGTTGACAGAGCAGTTGGGCACGTTGGCACACCGCGCGTGCACAAAGCGTCCTGGTTCTTACAGCGTGAGTAGCCGTGCGCGCGCGGGCTCAGCAGGCGGCTGGGCGTGCCGCTTACAGCATACATAGTAACGGCGCGCGTGTGATGGTGGGTGCTGGGGCATGCTGGGGACTGCGACAACCGCTCGATAACTGCTCGATAACCGCCGGAGCGTGACGGGGCGCGGTTTCGCTTCGTGCTGTACCAACGGTAGGTACCCGAGGGTACTGTAGCTGCGGCACGTACTGTACTAGTGTGCCTAAGGCGCCTCGCAGGGGCGAAACAGGGGCGGTGGAGCGGCGCATGGATTCCCGCACCTCTGCCCGAGACGTGGCGCCCGTTTCACGCCCCAACAGTCACGCTCCATCTTTCAAACCCTCTCGTTCGCGCTACCGTGCCGCCACTCTTCCAAGCCCCACCGCTTCGCCGCTCTCTACGGCATAGTGTCGCCCCCGCAC
>NW_005179010.1:78602-95458 GCF_000350225.1 Chondrus crispus | reverse complement strand
CATTTGCAGCTACGGCTGGAATTTCACGGGTCCCCCCCCCCCCCTCCCCCCGCCGCAGCACACGCTCGCTCGCACACCATGAAGCGCTCGGCAAAGGTGTGCTGGGTCGGCTTCGTCTTTGCGACGATCGTGATCGCGGCCGTCACGGCCCTGGTCGTGTACTTCACCGCATCCAAGCGCGGCTTCGGCGGCGCGGGCGCGTCCACCTTCCCCATCGGCGGCACCACCAACGCGGGCGCCGGCTCGGCTCAGGGCTCGGATGGCTCGCTGCCGAGCGGCCAGGGTCTCGAGGACCATTTGTCCCACTCCGTCCCGGGCACGCTCTACGAGGAGGTCGACTACGACGGCGACGGCGAAGCAGAGATCCACCTCGACGGCAGCCTCAGCCACACGCATTACCGCGACGAGGGGCCGCCCGTCGTCGTCGGCAAGATTACAGACCATGATTGGTTCTTCAATGACACCCGCGAGACCTTCAGCACGGACGCCGCACCGAGCCATATTTTTAGGGTCGGCACTACCATCGTCGGCCTCACCGTCAGGGACGACTTTCGCGACTCCAACACCGATTACGCCACCGTCATTGTTAAGAAACCCGTCGTAGACGGCGCGTATTGCTACTATTACGACGCCGCGGAGAGCGGCTTTTCCATCGATGACGACATAAACGAGGGCATCCGCCCCACTTTCGCCGCCGTCGCCGCCAAAGTCGACTTTGCCGACCCCGCTGCCTTTCCGGAAGAGCAGAGGGATGTCCAGTTTCAGGCCCGCTGCGTCTTTCTTGTTACCGGCGGTGGGAGGAAGGAGTTTGAGGTCGAGCATTTCGGCCCTGTGCGCCTTCTTATCGATGGCGAGCTTGTGCTGCAGTCTGACAGCAAAGACTTGGAGACGTCCGCGGGAGGTATAGATCTTCCCGAGGGTGAGCATACAGTCCATCTGCTCTACTCGCGCGTCAATTCAGAGGGAGCCAAGTTGCAGCTCAAGAAAGGCGGAGATACCATTCAGCATAACATTGCAAAGGTCTTGCCAGTGCTGCGTGGACTTGACCCCGGGGACTCTACGCCCGATGGGGGTGGCAAAGCTAAGATTTCGGGCATTGGCCTGTTCAATAAGGTCACGATTCAGTTTGGGTCAGATAAGTTGGAAGTCGATGAGGTGACGGCCAATGAGACAGAGGTCACGGTCGAGGTACCGGAGGTGGAGGGCGAGGAAATCGTGGATGTCGTAGCCGAGAACCAGGCTGGCAAATCTAACGCCATCCCATTCACCTATAAGAATGACGGGAAGACCCCGATCAAGTTCGACGTACGCCGCGCCACGGAGAATGGTAATACCTTCCAGATCAAACTTATTACAGGCATCAAGTACGGTCCCGACCATCGCTTCTACGCGTCAGCTATCAACAGCGCCGTCTATTCTTTTGCAGCAAACAGTCGCATGGAAGTATCCGATCTCTGCCTGTCGCCGTCATTGGGCCGTCATAGGGCTATCCTCGGTCTTGCGTTTAACCCCGCCGATACGGAGTTTAAGTTGTACGTTTCTGCCTCAATCTTGGACTGGAAGGAGAAGAAAAAGCTCACAGAGCCTGACGCCTGGAGGAATGGACAGATTCTCTTGATCAGGAAGGACTTGAACGGCGAATGTCTCGCCATGGAAGAAAAGCCCGTCATTTCTGGACTGCCGGTGTCAAACCATGACCATGGTATCAACGGACTAGTCTTTGATGACGAGGGGAACCTTCATATTCAGGTCGGCGGCAACACCAACGCTGGTCACGACGACAAGAACAGCCGCTTGGGTGGTATCCCTGAGACGGCCTTGTCCGGGGCAAGCCTGATCGCACCAGTCATGAAGGCAGGATTTAACGGCGAGATCACGTATGACTCCGTTGACCCAGCCATTGCACAGCAGACGGGCGGTGACGTCAAAGTATTCTCTCCAGGATGGAGGAATTCATTTGGTATAGAGTTTCACTCGAATGGCTACATGTACGCAACTGACAACGGTGCGTCGGAAATATTTGGTAACATGTCTATATCATGCACTGATCATGAGCCGTTGCCACAAAAGACTTATGAGGATAGGCTTGGAAAAGTCCAGGAGGGCATGTATTTTGGACACCCGAACCGAAATAGGGGAAGGCGGGACAATAAGGAATGCAAGTTCCGCGGACCTTCGGAGCCATCCGATGGCTTTTACCTAGCTCCGATTGCTACTTTCGAGTCATCCACGGATGGTATTACAGAGTATACGGCAGATTTCTTCGGCGGCCAACTCAAAGGAAATCTTCTCTGCTCCAAGTACTCGACACATGACTCTGCGGGGAAACTATTTCGGGTGCAGCTCGACAGTAATGGGGAGAAGGCCGATGGACCAGATATACTAATCGAGGAATCAGGTCTATCTGTCGCTGTATCGCCGTGGGGCCAGATTCTCATGCCTCGAGTTTATAAGGAAGAAATCATGGTTCTGCAGCCCATTCAAAAGAGAGGAGATACTCCCGCTCTGATTGCAGTGATGCCGTTCCGCGGACCCCGCGGTGGAGGGAACGAAGTTTTGGTGACGGGTGTAAATTTCGGGTCCAATCCTGTGGCCCTTTTTGATGGTAAGCGGTGCACTGAAGTCACTGAAGTCGATGTTGCCTCAGATGGGCAATCCTTCAAATGCAAAGTGCCAGCGGGTGAGGCAGGAAAGGGAGTGCAAGTTTCGCTTGATTTTGATGATAAGGAACCCGTCAAAAGCAGTGGGGGCGTAGACTACCGGTATATGAAGATTTGACTCATTCTTTTGCTGTGCACCAACAGTAGATGAATTTCGCCTCCCTTCTCTGGTGGTCTGTATAACTTCTGGATCGCAAGGGCTGTGTATAGTACTCACGAGAGATCACAACATTTGCCATGGCATTCCGTAGTCGCTGTGTGTTCCGCCCTACCTACACTGAGACACTGAGTCTCTGTGAGATATGTAAGAGGTTAGGGCTGTCTTCGCCTATAGAGATCGTCTACACGATCAAAGAGGAAAGCCGCTTTGTTTTCCTCCGTCTCCGGGAGGCAACTACTATCGCCGAATGTGTACTGCGACGATGAAAGAGAATGGCCCGTGCTTAAATAGGGCGCCAAAGTCAGACTCGCGATGAACGTTTTGTAGAATAGGAAAGAGGTGACTGGCATTCTGTGGCTAGCCTCATGGCGTCTTTGAATAAAAGTTAACTTTAATTGGAGAGGTTTGCAACTGGATTCTTGAATAGCGAACATTGATATCCAAGTTTTCTCCAACTGCAAATGCGACGCCTGCGCAATTGTGTTTTTTATTCACCATGCGATTGTGTTATTTGCCTGCACTTGCGGAAAAGAGACCGTTGAGTTGCAGCTGTCCTGCAAACAGTTGCATTCATGGTGGACTCCGATCTACATATCACGCCGTCATTAACACCTGCCTTTTAAGTTTATACTGAACTCTTCCCCCCTGCCGAAAGACTGCCAACCTTGCCGCTTTTTGCGCCAACAACTGCCGTGAAACCCTGCTCTTGTTCCTGGGAAACACTGCCAGCACTATCCGTCAGAACAGTCTCCGCATTTTGGTCATGGTGCTTCATGACAGCCCACGACAAGTCTTCCGGCTTTTCTTCCGGTACGGTTATTGGGACCGGCTTCCACGTATCCATATCCTGCTCCTTGTATTTAAGGTAGGCAAAAAACATCTGGGCACACAGCGCGATTAACAAGCCTACGGTATTCGTCATAGTCGGCACAAATCCCCAGGAAAAGAAGCCCAGAACAGTCTGTAAGACATTCTTGACTTGCCCCGCCACTGATGTGGTCAGCGGAGAAGTCACATGAGTGCACAGGGATGTTGAAAAATTTACGGCGAAAGCTCCCATGGCAGTGAGGAGTAAGCTGATCATGAAGCCCCAACTCAATAACTCTGGCTGCGTTCGAAATGCAACGAGGACACGTCCGAGTTCACCCGTACATATGACCATTGTAGTGACGAGCGGAAAGCCAAGAAGGGCTGTATAGTAAAGTAAACCCACCGGGTTGATCTCCATTAGCTTCATCACTTTCTTGATAGAAGCTAGATAGGCAGCAGTGAGACCGTTGTTGGCGAAAACTAAACAATATCCAAGTCTGGAAAAGCTGACATCGTCGACTGCGGACACAAATGCTCCGATGGTCATGACAATTACCGTACAGACTATTCCAAGAGAGTGGGTTTTCTTGAGATAGATATATTCAGCCACCATGACAAACAACAAGGTGATACGACGGAAGGCGGAGAACATGGGAATGTTAACAAGACTGAGGGCACTGAGCCCGACGACGATGTTAGACGTGAACAATACAGTGGGCCCTGACAGGACGATGAGGTCATGGAAGGAAGCATGCGGAAGTTGGATGTATCCCGCGATGTGGAGCGAGCTCAACCAGGAAATGGCGCAGCCCATTTGCAGAAGCATCATTGTGAGTGGGTAGCGGAAGTGATAGCCAGTGAGACAGGTCTTATTGATGAAAATGGCGCCCAGAGAAGAACCCATGAAGAAGATGACCACCCAGCAAATGTAGAGCTGACGCAACGGCGTCTTTTGCCCTGTTTCGTCGTTGCTTGAGCTTGAGGGGTCGGAACTGGATGCGACAGAATCGCAGGACGAATCGGGAGGCAGGAGCGATCGAGATCTTGTTGATGAATGAAAGGAATCAGAGCGCAGAAGCACAAGAGGGACAGCTTGATGTATCATTAAGGGGGTTTGAGAGTTGAGACTGATACTGTATGAAAGCGTGATCAGGATGATAAGTGTTGGACAGCAAAACGAGTCAATGGAAACTCTTCCAAAGCGACGGCAGGCGAGCAACACAGCACGGACAGGTGTGGGTTTCTTCTTCTGATAGCAGAATTGAGAATTTTACCAGTCATTGCTTTTCCAAATACAATTATGTCCGTGAAGAGGACGAGAAAGGAAAGGCGATGGAACTGGGTCGAAGTAAGAGAGAGAGCAGGCTCCTCTGCAAAAACTTCAAGTCGGGAGGGGGAAGGTGATGAGTATAGGAAGCGAGGACTCTACGCGGAGTTTCCAATACCATAGTAAAGGATTACGAAGGAAATGGGTGGGTAAGGCCAATTAATTCGAACCTGAGGTAATCAGGCGGTGGACCAATTTGGAAAGCAATGGCAGCAGCAAAGGAGGAGCAGACGGTTTGCAAGCAGCGGCAGCTGCGAGCGAATCACCATTCGGGAAAGCTCTGTAAGAAGGCCCAACTGCAAAATCCTGCAAATCAATTGGCCAGAGACCCATGCTAAAACTTCTAACATCCACCGATGTTGAAAACAACAGCTGTCGACACACTCCTCGATAGATCAAATTCCACCCGACTACTGAAACTCCACCACACCCATCCCTTCAACCACTCCCCTCCACACCTCCCCGCCAAACGGCCCTCCGTGTCACTTTCCTCCTGCATCCAAACATGTCTATACCACTTGTCCTTCCCCGTCCTGAACCCCACCTCAACTCAGTACGAGCATGAACAATCGCGCACAACTCCCAAAATGCCCACCCAGACACCCATCGCCCCATCCATAATCGTCCACGGCGGCGCATGGGCAATCCCCGCTTCTCAAACCGTCGCCTCGCGCGAAGGTGTGGAAGCCGCCGCCTCCCTAGGCTACGACCTGCTCAACTCGGGCGCATCGGCACTGGACGCCGTCGAGGCTGCGGTCCGCGCCTTGGAGGACAACCCCGTCTTCGATGCCGGCGTCGGCTCATGCCTCAATTCCGCCGGTGGTGTCGAGATGGACGCTGCCATCATGACTGATTCCGTCGAAGCCACAATTCGATTTGGAGCCGTCGCCGCCCTGTCGAACGCCTGCAACCCGATCTCGGTCGCCCGCGCCGTCATGGAACGCACCCCGCATTGCTTGCTCGTCGGGGAGGGCGCGGATGCCTTCGCAAAGGAAGTTGGCGCGGAAGGGGCCAGCGTGGAGGAGCTTGTGACCCCAGCCGCGGTGGAGGAGTGGCAGAGGTTCAAGCGCTACTCTGCAGCAGTGAATGATCTGTTTAATTCGGGGCACGACACTGTCGGGGCTGTAGTTCGGGATGCAAACGGCACGCTAGCGTGTGCGACGAGCACAGGTGGAATTACGTACAAAAGGGTAGGAAGGGTCGGGGACAGTCCAATTATTGGAGCAGGGCTGTTTTGTGAAGATGGCGTTGGAGCTTGCTCGACGACTGGGCATGGGGAGAGTATTCTCAAGGTCGGTCTTGCTAGGACCGCCTTGTTGTTCATGGAAAGCAGATCTCCGGGTCAGGCTGCTGAGGTGGCTCTCGCGAAAATGAAAAAGCGGACGGGAGGGTGTGGGGGGATTGTTTTGCTGGACAACAACGGAGAGTGGAGCGCTGACTTCACAACGACTAAAATGGCATGGGCTGCCGTTGGGAAAGATGGTGTTCTCAAGTCGGGTATTGATCGCGAGCATCTGAAGCTGTAGAAGTTGCATACCGCATATTTCATTTTCATCTAGGGACGATATGGCCACTAGTCAGTAGATGAATTTTAGCCCTCCTCCCTTCTTTGAGTCTTTCGCGCCCTTAAATAGTGTCGACCATGCTCATAAACCACCCCACTGCTCATCAAATAATTACATCCTGACTCGTTATTGAGTCGTTATTCAACACCAAATACATGGACATGCGTTTCCTCACTCTGTGGCACCTGCTCGCGCCAACAAGATGGACACCGTCTCAGGCTTTGAGCTCTTTCTTCCCTCCTTCAGTGGTGTGGTTTGATCAACCCCCTTCGCCCCGGCTGTCTTGACCCTCGCGTCAGCTCCAAGCTCAAGGAGTGCCTCAAGAGTGGCAATATTCGCGCAGGCGGCAGCCCAGACAAGCGGGGTCCATCCGTAACGACTTCTGGCATCCAAATTTCCTCCATTCTTCGCAAGTGCCCGAACAAAATCTGAGTGCCCCTCTTTTGCCGCAACGTGCATTGCCGTCTCTTCATAACCCCTGCTCTTTGCATTCACATCTACACCAGCCTTCAGAAGGGCGTTGAGAAGCTCGTCCTGCCCCTTCCTTGCTGCGAGATGAATGACGGTCTCCCCAAACGCATTAGAGATCGTTAAATCTGCACCAGCTTTTACGAGTATCTCTATGACAGCTACATGCCCTGTGAAGCGCCTGACAATCGGTATTTGTGGCGGCACTGCCCTTCCAGGTTCACCCGGGAAGCCAGGGGGCGGCGCCGGTCGAGGGTTTGCTGAGGGCAAATTTTCGAAGGCATAAAGAAGAGGGGTCAAACCCTGTGCATTCTTCGCGTTAGGGTCAGCACCTGCCTCAAGCAGAGCTTCCGTGATGGCGATGTTGCCCTCGGAAGCAGCCCACATTAGGGCGGTCATGAGCGAATCATTCTTCAGGGATGCATGGCGGGCGGATGCGCCCTCTTGGAGCAAGGAGCGCACCGAAGTGAGGTCAGAAAGCATGGCGGAGCGGATAAGGAGCTCGTCTGGGGTGCTTGAGGACGCATCGCTTCGCACCGCGACTCGACGAGGTCCGCGTGATATTGGCTGTTTACGGGGACGCCGACTGGAGAGCGGCTGTTGGACAAAGAAGGATGACTTGGCGGGGACGGCGCATGGATAAACAAAGAGTGGATATACCATTTCGCGCAATTGGCACCTTGAACAGAAATTGGACTTGATTCCGCGGCTTTGGGATGCAAAGCTACACCAGAGCGTTCGAAGTACTCTCGCCAACGCGACGAAAAGCACAGGATGGTTCCCTACAAACGGAGGCTTCGCTGTGGTGCTTGTTCATGCGACGCAGCACAGGCTGGTTCGAGCGCGATAGGCCATGGGTTCGACTCGTTAGCCCGCAAGTTCCAGATGGAAGGTTTCGCGGCTGCTGGGAGTTCGCGTGTGCTGGAGCCTTGCCGAATTCCTGTGTCGAAAAACGCGCATTCCTGACGCGCTGCAGAATGCAACGTGTTCACAGATTGAGACTGATATGGCTGGGCGCCGACTGGGCGCTGTGTGCCTCCGATTCGCTGTTAATATGATAGCACTGTGTTGCGTCCATCCAAAATGCAACAGGCCGTCCTTGTTGAGCAATGCTCTTGTTTGGAATAGGGTACACCATCCATCCCTCTCGTTGGCGACACGGCGGCGACAGCTCCAGTTCAGCAACCAAAAGGTAAGATGGCTGCTGCCCACTTGGCCTGGACTGTCATCTTTAGCGTGAGAAATGGAATTCGTAAAATCTGTGGATACGTGACTACCGTACGTTTACAGTATTGTACCCAACTGCATTATGCAAGCAGAAAAGTCATTACCCCGTTGTAGTTGATTCTCTCAGCTGTTAAGTGTGGACTCGATATACCCAGAAGACGCACCGCGTGTCCATGAAAATAACCACATATATTTGAGCTGTTGTACCGGGTCGACAGGCTCACGCTTGGGAAGCGCACCCTGAAATTACGTTGTATTTGAAAGACATACGGTAGGATACTTGGTAACAAACTGCTATGTTGGTTCATCAAAGAAGTAAGGGCCCTTTTGATGGGGGAAACGCAGTCCGTGCGCTTCTTCTGATCTTAAATGTAGTATGCGCTTCCAAACACCCACAGAGTCTGCCATTTGCGGAAAACCTTCGCGGCTTTTGGGTCTCAAACTGAAGCACATGCTGGGAAAATTTGTCTCAGGTTTGCAAAAATGGTTTCTTCAAACCGTCCAACTGTTTGTGCACTGCACGGGCTGGCCATGGAGGCAGTTCAGAAATTCATTGCAGTCGCGCCTCCCGACTACGAGGATTACGAAATTCACTGACACATCATTTTGCCTAGCGTGCAATGGGTATCGCAGAAAAGGATATACCCTCTACAAATCGCTTCATGGGGGAAAGCAGAAGCCACGTCGAGATGAGCTCCATGAGTAAATAGTAGACTTCTGTACGTTGCAGAGTTGATAATTTACATGCATCTACACACTACAGCTGTGCGGGTGTACAAGACTAAGCGGTTGTAGTAGTGCCTACCACTCGTAGGCGGTGTGAATCTACAGCAGTACAGCCATACTTCGTGAACGAGGGGACCGATACTGTTGTGCTACAGTAGCTACAGTAGCTTTGCATGGTTATTTGACAACAAAAGGTTCCGAGAAAACTACGGAGTAAGACATTTTCCTTGTTGTAGAATTATAAAACCGCCTCCTTACACTATTTAACACGTGCCGATGAGGATGGAACACTCCACTGTAGAACCAATGTGTTTGTGGAAAAAGTTCCCTCCATAAAGCGGTTCTCTCCTCACATCTCAGGCTGATGTTAATCATATCGCTACCTGCAACTCTCTGGATATGCTTTCCATTTCTACGCAACCGGCTATTCTTCTTCTCTTGATGTAGACGCCGTTCACATTTCGAAGTTGCGTGAGGAGCGGTATACAGCACGAGAATTAGACAGAAGCAAAACATGCGTGTGTTGCATGCAATTGGTCCTAGGGTGCCAGTGGCGATTGGGAGAATGGGGTATCGATACTATGAAAGGTGGCCTTCATGTCGGTGGCCTTCATGTCGCACATGCCGTTTTCATTGCTCACTTGTTTGCTCCCCTTCGTATAGAATAGGAGCTTAGGTGCCTTTCTCCTAGTTTTAAGAGGGTCTATTATGGCTTCTGCCAGATCTATAAACGTTCCTTCCCTATTTCCCTGCACAGTAGTGCCATCAAGGATGCAGCGAAAGCAATTCTTACTCTTAAAGTGGTACAAGTTGAAAGTACGTGGCAAATGAAGCAGATTGTTGCCGCCTGAATCGGACACAGGCTGGTGAGAGCGTATCACTGTGTGAGGGTCGGCGCTTAATGGATCTACAAAACGGGTGGATCCAACAGAGTAGATCGCTTACATCATACCAATAAAGCGCAGTTTTGGGTGCAGATTAGAGAAAGTTATTGTTGGTATACTATGGTGGAGGCTGCTCCGTGACAGACAAACTGAAAAAGAGGATAGCTGCTTGCATCCAAATATTTACCATAGACCTTCAGCTAGAATAGAGTCTAGAGACATGACTGCTGGGCATGCGCTTGTGACAAGGCGCTCTGACTCGCAAATCGGACATACAGGGTCGAAAGATGATCCTGTTTGAGGGAAAGTGTCATTTTCTCTAGATTATGCATGAATGGAATGAAGGCTGTGCGTTGAATACTTGTCGTATTCTATTACTGCCTTTCGAGAGCAGTTTCGAAAATTGCAGATTTGAGATATCTGATATGTAAAACGTAGCAACTTATTATTTTCCACTAAGGATCACAAGTTTCGTTTCAAATCATGCTAACGTCTGTTGTTTTAATATCATCTAAGTGTGCTGCGCCCTTTCCGAGTCGGTGTTACTTTTTTTGGTATCTCGTTTTGCAAACATTATACTACACAAAGTTCGGCACTATAGAGAGCTCGGCAGAAACGCGACCTAATGAGAGCCTGATCATTGGGTCGCAATTATTACTTTCGGGAATTGCGACATGCCCTTGCGGCTTGTATGGATCCGTGGAACGGACTCCATACACGGCCAAGTAGGACCTGCTCGCTTTGCCAGCAAGGCAGGAAAGCACACTGAAAACTGAAGTATTAAGCGCTTCTGAAGGATATCTTGCTTGCGGGGACTAATCAATCATATTTCTCACCAAGCATATTCAAGCTGCGCATGCAGTAACGGTACTGCACATATCTGTTAAGCTGTTGAAAGTTCTCCGAGAGCGAGGACTAATTATTACTAACCTGATCTGTCTTCTTAACTAGCACAACCAATCTAAACGTTTGAAAACAAACACAGGGACTTCCTGGCATGAGCCTGCAGGCTTCGAAACCCCTGAAAGAGTGCCACGAAGCACAACTCTCAGCCTCGTTGCCTTACGTCTCAAGGGCTTGTAAGGCTTTAAATATGTTACTCATAGGTTCGTACCCTCGTTGATCCGCATATGAAGATTCCTCGTCTCGGACCTCTCCAGACCAAATGAATGAGGTACTGCTTAATTTCATACGTGTACGGAAGCTTGAGATTTCAGAATTGTACGGTATGCAGATGAGGTTTTAATACGCACCTTATACACCACTTTACTGAATTGATCAGAAAATGGTCTTGAGGTATATAGCTATATAGCCGCACCTCCTCTCAGTTCGTGCTGTACCCTTGGTACAGTACCAACGGTACTTAATACTGTAGTGCGTTTTCACTTCGAGTCATAGTACCAAGCTGCACTGACTAACATTCATTTCGCTCATGGCTTCACTTACTCAACGTAGAAAACTCTGAACCAAGCCGTCTCTGCAATCTTGAATGTTCAGTAGCGTATCGCGCACTGTTGTGGCAGTCTACTTTCCGTCTGTGGTAGTGACGGGGTTCAGGCAAGACAGTATCTTTTAAAGACAGAGAACACGTATATCTTGCCACAATCGACTTTCTCTCCAGTCCTCGCGAGTTACTGCTGCTCCGTATATGCGGCGCGTCAGCTCCAAAATAAAGAAGCGACGAGTGTCTAGACGACAAGTGACCTCATATGAGGCTACTTTTCAACTTAATTTTCCTCGACTTACGCTTGCTCAACAAGGAAAAGATACTCTCGCCGCCGCGGTTGACTTGTGCTTTGCGAAAGGATGAAGTTTGGTGAGATCTGCACGTCTTATCTGGTCATTTTAAGAATGCCTGAGAAGAAGCCTTTATGAGGCCATGCCTGACCTAATATGAGGCAAATCGCTTGTCGTCTAGTCACAAGTTCTGATAGGAAATGATAGGAAAAGTGGTGCACCGAAAAAGATACTGAATTTATTCTTATTTCTCCCTCCCATCTCTGGACCGTAAACAGTCTCAACACAACCTCAGGTCGGAGCCGACGTATGACTCTTTCTTCGTCCTGGGTTTGTGCTCCTGTGTTTTATGGAGAGGTTGCCTGTTACTTCTTGTCTGTCTGTCGATCTTCTCATCTGATTTCCAAGAATTCTACTTCTTAGAACAGACGCCGGATCAGAAGCTATAGACTTGTTCATCGCACAACATTTTTTTTTTTTGGTATGTTGCATCTCGGGGGGTCAGGGGGGTACCGTTCATGAGTGCAGAAGCATCTCAAACTAAATCGTTCTTACAAATATTAAAGACATGGGACGTGATAGTATCCTGCACAGAACAGCAGCTACGGGGAAGGAGCGTGGCTGTTTTCCTTACTTGTTTGGCGGGTTTCTGAAACTGAGATCTCACATGGGTCATATTTTGCCCTTCATGCAAGGATGTTGATAATCAAAGTGTTGCTGGTTTTCTCTCTAGAAAACAATTTTTGCACGAGACAAAGATTGCTGGTTTTGTCGCAAATTCCGTGCAATAGAGAAAAGCAATTTTTTGACACTCTGAAGATGAAAAAACTGCAAGTGATCGGATGAGGCAGTGCTAGTAGTGAGTTGAATATGTCCATTTTGCACTTTCGGACCGTCATCTATGTGAAGTACGGTGTGTGCTAAACCATGTGGCAATATTGTTAGCCATGGAGATATGTAAAGTTGTTCCAATGCAAGTATGAGTTGTTCGTAAGGATTTCATATCATGGGACATGAACACGTTTTATTCGAACCCCACTCACAGTATCATCGGCCCTGTCATCATAAATTGATTTTCTTCGCCAGAAATAGGGCCCCGAGAACAAACTCGTTTGGTAGGCATTGTAATATCTGCATCTAAATTCAGGTAGTATGGCACAAGATGAGTTGAACCAGGAAGAAGACAGCGCAAAGTCGTTTGAAACAACCTTAATAAAGCGCTGGCATTGGTGTTACGCAAACTTTTTTAGCACTGAAAATCTTCGAGTGATGGCTGACAAGGCTTCAGATTCATAAGCTGTGACTCACAGATCGGACATGCGGTTACAGCCTGTAACCGCATGTCCGATCTGTGAACACATCGTGACGGGCTCGAGGAGAAGTTCTTGCAAAAACGTGAGAAAGTTATTTTAACAATTGAGACAATTTCCTTTTGTTCCAACCCCAAGAAAGAACTCACCATAGCCTGTAAGTAGAGTACAAAACTGCATGCGTCACGTAGCAAAATAAATGACCGAGTACACATGTTCAGGAATGGCTTCCACTTGCCGTCCGCAATAGGCTATGGTCAAAGGATGAGCAGGAGAGTTGGAGAGAGGGGTGGCATTGTCATGGTTAAACGGATGGATTGACGCCTTGTGGTGAAACCCAAATATGCACATGTAATCGCCTTGTAATCATTCGCGTTACAGTGTACAGTATCCCATCTCTCATCCTGACGCACAAAATCTCAAAAATAAGAGTGCATTGCAGCTCTTGATTGTCGTTGCTTGAGTATCGCTTGGGGTTTCCACTGCTATGCGAGAGCCTCATTGACTTTGACATATGTGACACTTTCCGGGTGAGAAGTGATTGAACCGACGTCTGCCCTAGATATTCATATTATTCCGCATTAAGATGTGAAATACCTCATATGCTATTGTGCTGATCTAGAGAAGGAGGCTATAACCAGTGTCCTAGAACGGTGAGCTGCTTTGTGATGGTGATTTTTCTGTATCGTTCTCTTTCTATATCTTCGTCATGCCCATTTTTGACTCTACAGAGAGATACACAATTAATATTGAATGTAATAAACGTTATGCTTCGATCATAAGTTTATCTTCTATCCTCACAATGACAGAGAGTCTGCGGCAGACGAACTAAAAAAGAAGAGAAGAAAGCTGTAGGGTTGTGCTCCAGAATAGTGAGCATTAGGTCACTAAAAAAGTTTCCTGTGTGCGGATGAGGAGTAGCAATTTCAAATACAGGGGGGGGTCGCTCAATAGTGCCTACTGTAGTAGTGCTTCCCTCTATATAGTGCTATAACTCACCCTCTGGCACAGGTTATCATAAGCTCACACGTGTATCATCCGGCATGGTTCAGTACTCAAAGGATGAAGTTATTTAGTTGTGTTATACAGGCTTTGTTGTGTTTGTGTTTGCAGTGTGCTTTGTCCCCAAATATATGTATTTGAGCCTCCTTTATATAGTGCCATCCCCCCAATAGTGCCATAGCTAGAGGTATGTCACGCTATAGCACTATATCGTAGGAGGCACTGTATATATTTATCCTCAACATTCAATTCAAATATCAAGACCATTTAAGGGTACCAATAATATTAGAAAATGCGTGTTGAACTCACTTAGATTGCTTCAGATTGTCTGAAATAGCTAGCGTAGCGAGAGATCCAAGTTTCTATAGTAAATAGTGTTGCTAGGACTTGCCCAACAGATCTAAGTATTTATGAATCATCGGCGTGGCTCCGCCGTTTGCAGCGCAGTACTGGAACGCTTACAGTGCGAAAACCTTCTTTCACTTTTGACGCTCACGGGGAAGCAAAGTCGACATCACTAACAGGCGAGAAAATATGGTCTTTAACCTACAGACGCATTTTCGTCCATTCGCAACATTGCAATTTAGGCAGCATCGAAATGTCAAGCCATTTCCACTTGAAGAATATGTGAGCAGAGCTCTGTCGTAGTTCACCAACGAACAAATGCGACACATTATGTTCCTTGCTGGACAGGCGCACCAGCTCTTGGCGATGAACAATGACTACTCTATCAAGCCTCCGTGCTTGGATGCAATGCCCAAAGTTGCAGAACAATCATTGGTGCACGGCCTCCATACTCATATGCTGCATCTCAGATGACAATGCTTATCATACCAATATGAAATACCACGATCTTTAATAAGTTAGTACAGAGAAAAGCATCATATCATCACAACTCTGGCTATCACACAACCTACCGCAGTGCGAAAGGGCGAAAAGATCGGGAAATGTATCTGCCAGAACATCTGTTTGTGTTGATCGCTCCTCAAAACTAGTGCACAATACTGTGGGTAGTTATGATATTACTGTGTGAAGAAACGAATACCAACTGCAATTGGCTTATCGGGAGAGGCGTTACCCAGCCTATTATTCGGCAAGGTTTCAGACTGTACCATATTACACTTGCGAACCATGGAAAGATAGTGATGCTCCGTGAGACAGAGAACCATTAATGTCATTGATTTAAACGCGAGCATACTATATTTTCGTCGAACAGTCTAGATGAAGCCCTATATTAACATGGAGACATACCCAGTAAGAGCTAATGGCAGGCGCAACTTGAGACCTAGACACACCCATGCTCAATAATTGCATCCTGCGAACGAGATAAAGATATTGTCGTCCTTGTAGGATCAGGCATGAACTCTTAGGTGTCCGCATAGAACAATTCCCTGCATAATGATTCTATCGCACATCTATTCTGCGGGCCGGCTGGTTGCACAGTTTTGGAGATGTATTGATGGCACTCAATATCGCTATGCTTCTTCACCCTTATGATGATTTGATTGCGCGGGCGTTCCCAGTGCTGTAGTATCGCACAGAAACGCTTCAATCTGGTCTGCAGGTTCGATCGCATACCTTTCTGACTGGCTATAAAAGGATTTCGAGAACCAGACACTTAACCTATTCTCACACTTCCACCTGACCATCAGCACCACCATCCAGAGTACCATTATTCATCAGAAAGCGTACCTCCAAAGAGAAATGAAGCTTTTCTCAATTCTTGTCCTCTTCGGCCTTCTGGCTGTCGTAACCTTCGCTCAAGTCCAAGAAGATGTCAATGTGGAGCAGTCTGACTTGTCCGAGGTAGCGGATAAGGCGTACTATCCGAAATGCCCCTGCAAGTGTTACTTCCATCGCCAGACTGGCGTCGCTCGTCATGAATGCAAGAAGCGCATCTACAAGCATTGCAAGGTGGATAAATGCGTCAAGAAAACTCGTTACGGCGTCAAGAAAGGCTTGTGGTGCTGTGATCACAAGCCCACTGTCACACCCACGCCTACGCCTACGCCTACCCCGAAGCCGAAATGCCCATGCAAGTGCACCGAAAAGCGTTGGGCGCAGAAGGATTGCCGATACCTCAGTCCGTTCTGCAAGGTTATCGCATGTGAGGACAAGGTTTACAGGGACAAGCACGGCCGCGTCATTTACTCCAAGCCGGAATTCCAGTGCTGCGACTATCACCATTAGAGTCACAAGCATGAGCAAGAATTCTGCTTTCAGTGCAGTTTTCATGCATCATCGCGTAGTCTCTAATGAGTACTTTGCTTCATCCCTTTCGCTTTCCTAGACTACTGTCACTTTGACCTAGAGAATCGAATAAAGCTTGATAGTTCCTGGAGAAAATCAACTGAATTTCGGAGTATTAGTTTTCTTAAGATCACTTCGCCGAAAGGCGAATGGTATTCATGAGAAAATTCGGCCTTCCAGAATGAGCAGAACGATAACATTGTACACCTTCAAAAGCAACGCGTAACAGTCCCGAAAGAAGCCAATGCTTACCGCATAATATACCAGCATACTCGAATTGAGGCCATCGATGAAAGCGAGAGGAAAGAACATCTATCTATTCGCGATTCCGCCATGATTTCAGATCAAATTATGTGCCAGGCCATGCATCGATTGAAGCCGGGTTAGTTGGTGAATCGCAGTATTTAAGGACCCACTAATTTCCCGCGAGCATTTTGAGGGCACGAGTCATGCATGCAACTCGTATTCTCTGTGGTCCCGCTGCAAATGTGTGTTTCTCAGACGTGCTGGTGTGCTTTGAAAGCTATCTGCAGAGCATATTTGAATGATAGTCATATTCACGCTTTGCTCTGTGTCGTACTTACAGTCGGTGTGTGTGGGGGGGGGGAGGTGTTGGATTACATTTCCCTATTGGCTGATCTCCCGTCGTACAGTAGTGAACTCAGTGCGCTCCTCGGTGCACAGTATTTTAGGCTTCAACCCTCATGCGTACCGCATAAGCACAACCACC
>NW_005179010.1:68715-78464 GCF_000350225.1 Chondrus crispus | reverse complement strand
TTATGAATAAGAGTTGGGGGGGGGGGGGGGGGGGGGGGGGGGAAGTTGCTTACAACGTAACAGCCTGACACGCATTAATGGACTTGATTGTTGAAGTAGGGGATGTATCATACTTCTATGAGTATGTTGGTACAGGACCTCAAGTCAAAATATGATATCGACAACCCAGAGGACAAAACTATTTGTCAGGCATGTCCTGATGTTTCAGCCTGGCTACTGCCCTTTCCCAATTTTCTTAATCCTCACCGCAATGGGAACAGTATCACGTAATTGTCACGAAGCAAAACAGCGTAGTCTTGGTGAAGCTGACATGATTACATTCACATGAGTCAAATTAAACGAATATTTCATAAGATAAATACGGACTGGGAAAACTGCACAAGCCTAAACATCTTAATAATTGACCACAAATTCGGTGATATCACCATTACGAAAACACGAGTTTTGGGTATTTACCGTGGAGGAAAGTGAAAAGCCTTGTGGCGATGCGACTCGACAAGTATGTATTTCAACGATACAACTACTTGAAGGAGTAACGGTCGAACAAAGCTTTCAAGAGTCGCCAGCGGGCGAGCTGCAAAGCTCAATAGCATTAAAATGAATATTAATGTCATTGAGCTTTGCAGCTCCACAGTTGGTTGGGATGTATGCAGTCGAGACAAAAGAAGACGTTATTGAATATAAGAATGGGTAACAGAGTACCCCGGCCATCGTTGAAGTAGCCTCATCGGTAATTGGACACATGATCAACGGCAGGGCAGTCTCTTCAGGAACAGGACAACGACATAATTTTGTTTTGATGCAGGATAAGACTTGATTCGAACATGTGCTTCAAGATTTCGAGAGGAGGGCAAGAGCTAGAATTAATAATGTTAAGGCTGAGAATTTTTAAAATCCTCTTATTCAGTACAGCTACGCATGGCTGGCACATGTGTGCAAGGATCCTCGAGGCGGACCAGGAAAAAAAGTTGCTACACTTCCTTCCAACACGTTGACAAAACGGAAAAGCGATTGCTGTGAGCAGCCAGTTCTGTTTTTTATTCTGACTTTAGACGTCCGCATAAGCACGCACAAGACTGGCGTGGTGTAAAAGAGTACAGCACCAGTGTTAACCGTTGACTACCAGTGGGCCGGCATCAGTAATAACCTATATAGCAGCAGAAAATCTCGGGATATCGCAGATCACAGTTTGGACGGGACGGCTTGAAAACGTCAGAACACGTGTGGCAAAGGAAACAACAGACAAAACGTGTTGTAATCGGCCCTCCGCAAAATGAGCATATGCGGAGCAGGCGCCAAGGAAGGCTGGGCATGGCCTACCGCCCGCAGCACACAGTACACTGCAACCTCCTACGAAAAACGTGCGTCATGCACCCGTACTTTACTTCTCTTCTGTAGGCGAGAATTGTAGGGGAATAATCGAGCTTCCGCCTCACAACAACTGTAAATTCTCGGCCCGATGCGGACGGCGGGCGTGGCTGCAACATGCAAATATGGGTGTTTACCCAGCGCAAGGGAGGCAGTTGGTTTCCCACTTGTGACGCACCAGCGAGTAAACTAACTGCGGTTAGCTCGCTGGAGTTGCGTTGTGAACGGGACGACACGCTGGATGTTAGCTGTTCATGGTAGGTAAGCTACCTTCATGTCAGGCGCATTTGCTTATTTGCTCGTAGCTTGAGATACACCCCCACTCCTAGTCATTCCCCAGAGCTGTTCATAAGCCCCTCTATGTCGTCGCGGAACGAATCACTTCGGCATCGTCATTCGCCGACATCAACTCTTTCCACATCTCAACCACTACACTTTTCTAACTTCTGACATCGTATAAGATGCCTCTATACCTCAGCGACCCCCTCCTCTCACATCACCGCCTATACGACTACAGTGGGCGTCGTTCACGTTCATATTCACGGCGCCGCCGTTCTTACAGAAGCAGCCTCTATCACCGAAGCTCTCGCCGATATTCGGGCTCTCGCCGGTACTCCTCCAATCGCCATCACAGCAACTACTACGACGCCCACGCCGCTAGGCTCGACGCCCATCGCATGGTGCATGCCGCATCGGCTCGGTTCGCTGCAGCTCAGACCACGGCACATATGCATAGGGCTTCAATGGCAGCTCAATCACGTGCATCAATCCTTCACCCTGCATTCGTTCCCCGCTTTTACTGACTGTAATCAGCGTTCAGAAAGGCAAGGAGATGTTCAGGTTTGTAATATTTAAAATATATCCGAAAGTTCATTCCACGTTTAAGCATCAGTGATGGTGCTAGTGTTTCTGTATCTTTTCCGATGTTAATTTGCTGAAGCCCCTACTCAATGTCTTTAGCATCTGAACCTCTTATCCCCTCATGGTAACTGATCAAACGGAAGACAGACAAGAGAGGAAAGTTGCGAGACATAGATATGTTTATTAAAATTATTGTGTTCTTTCCATGGAGACTCTCTGGGTGCCCAGACTTTTCTTGCGAAATTGGGCAAATAATATGTCTTCTTCGAGATGAGTATTTCACGTGTTGGCATATATATGTGCTACCTTACTGTTTGATGGAATTCATCAAAGGCTGCAACTGCAGCAGTGGATAAAGCCATATCGAGATTCTTAAATGGGAAAGTTTTACTCAGCGAAAAGATTAATAGGCGGTTCAACAGAAGACATATGGGGTTCCGGACTGCAAGGGCTCTATACTGATTGCGTTCTCGAGTTCCCTTCATCGAGAAATGATTGAGAGACAAAAGCTCCTGCATCAGGACAGCTTTTCGTTGCTGCGAATAGACAAAGAGAGAAGAAGCCTTGCCTCCCGCTTGAAGTTGTTAGTACTGGGAGGCGGAATGGTGACTAGGACGTCCAATTAAAGAAAGATTTCTAGGAAACATGCGACACGTTCAGCTGCAATATAGAAAGTTTGGCTGAAGAGCTGATTATCAGCGCGTGCCAGTTGCAATGCCCTAATACAGCACTACGAACGATTGAAAGACTAGTGCATTTGCTTGGTATTTTGCTACAACAGCTAAAGTCTGCAAGAGTTGACTTTTCAGTCAGCTTCAATGCCTATCTGAGGACCGATGAGACTGTAGAAGATTTGAAATGGATACGTATCTCCTGAAATCAGGTTGAGAAGATGAGGATGCGAAAAGAGTCGGTGGAATATGAATACAGCTTCTGTGGACTTGAACAGCACTTTCATAGGGGAGCAAGCGCGAAAATAAATAACGTTGTTTATGTATTTGTTCTCACCAAGAAAAGTTTAGATGCTTTCGAGAGTTTAATTTGCGGGAAGATGCGTGAACGGAAATATCGGCGAGGTCTGCGGGACGCACACAAGTTGTTGTTTGTACGCTCAAGCACGTTGAACCCACTTCTTCTTTTTGGGCTAAAACTCGTCACAAGAGCACGGACTCAAAAATGGAGACTCCCCCTTTCTACTGTACATCCGTTGGTTGCGAGGGATAGCGATGACAGGGCATGGCTTTTTGGCAGACGCCCTCTTCCCACGTGGCAAAAAAACGTGTTATATTCTAAAATACCAATATTTTCCCGCAGCATGTGTGAGCAGAAGCGAGAGCTGACACTAGCTTTAGTTTCGACGCATTCCTACAGTGCGGAAAAATTCCATCTTGCTGCATCGCAGCCATATATTTTGCCCAAACCTCAAAACCTCTTGTTGTCACCCTTCCCGGCACCCCCCCCCCCTGTTAAGCCACCTCCGCCATCCCCTCCGCCCCGGCCCGGCACCGCCGCATCTCTCCCTTTTCCACGATGGCCCCATCCGCCGCTAATGAGGTTGCGCAAGACTCGTCGACCGTCCTGAAGCGTCTCTGCACGCGGCTCGAAAACAAGACCTGCTTCGATTGCAACGCCAAAAACCCGACCTGGGCCTCGTCCCGCTTCGGTGTTTTCATCTGCCTCGACTGCTCCGGTTTCCACCGCAATCTAGGCACTCACATCACTTTCGTCCGCTCCGCCTTCATGGACACCTGGTCGAAGACCGATCTCGCACGCATGGTCAACGGCGGCAACGGAAAGGCTCGTTCCTACTGGAAGGAGCACGGCTGGCACGACTTCAACGGCTTCCACGCTGATAAGTACACGGGGCGCATCGCCGCAAGCTACAAGCAAAAGCTTGAACGCCAAGTCGCTGACGCAGCCTCCGACTGGTCCTCTTCCCCGAAAACGCCGCCCTCGAACACCCTCTCATCCGCGTTTGCGGGCGCGGCCATTAACGACGCCCCTTCCGTCCGTCTTTCCCCGAAAGCCGTCCGACGATCGGAGGCTGCCGCACATCCCACCACACCCCCAAAGCCCCGCCAACCGGCCTCGATTACTATTGCCGCTCCCGTCGCCGCCGATGGCGCTTCGATTACCGGAGCGAGACGTCCGACGCGTCGTGCTGCAGGACTTGGCGCTCGTCGGAAGGCCTCCGCTACGCGAAAAACGGCCTCGACGGCGATTGACTGGTCAAAGGTCGGCTCGTCGGACGTCCCTGCGGGCCCGGTGTTGCCGAAAGTTGCAGCGCAGAAGCCTGCTAGACACGTGAACGGGGTCAATCAAAAGACAGCGGCGGCGCCCACGAAGGAGGAGATTGCGGAGAGGTTCAAGGGGGCCAAGGCGATTTCGTCGGACGATTTCAAACCGCAAAACGGGGATGCGACGCAAAACATGATGAACAGGTATGGAAATGCAACTTCGATTGGGTCTTCGGACTTCTACGTGCAATCGCGATCCAGTAGTGCAAGGGCAACGAATGAGCAGGATGCCCTCGCCGGAATGGCAGACGACATTTTTAGAGCAGCGAGCGAGGGAGTTGCTCAGGCTGCGGATGAAGTCACTAATGCATTTACTGACTTTTTGAATAAGGGTTATGCTTGATGGACATCCTTTTCTTTCAAATCCTTAATCGCATGAGCATAGCGCTTGGCGACTGTAACACCCTTAGCTGGGACGTGTGTGGCAGCTGCGGACCAGTTGCGTGTACCATCGGTGCGTTAGAAGCACGGCGGGACAAAGGCACTAGAACCTTAGTCCGATGTGATCTGTGACTGGTCGTGAATCGGAGCTGTTTTTGTTTGAGTGCAGGTCAAAAGTCTTCTTGTCCATGTACTCACTAGGTCGGGTGCTGTAGTTTGTTCAAAACCACGTGCGACTCTCGCCGCTATGGCACTCCTTCAGTTGGTGTGGACCATCTATGTCATAATATTTTGATACGGAAAATTTGGAGGCTGCCCTGGCAGACGTCTGCAAAAGACGAGCAAAACTCCGTGATAGCTTTTGACATTCGCTGTAAACCTTTTGCGAATTGCCAATTGAAGTCTGAGTTTTCTTGCAAGCCTTTCATTGTCCAGATTGACTACAGTTTCGACTTCTTTTTGCTGCGACTTACTATCGAAGAAGTGCGGATTGCATTGGATGCTATGTCTCGAAATTCTTTGCCAACGTACTGTCTTTCATTCTTTTGACAGCTTCCAAACCCCGAGTTCCTCCAACACCTCGTTTACTCGCTGAGTGTTTTCCAAAAAGAATGACGCTGCGGTGGACGACGAACCCACGCGGCACGTAAAGACCTTGCTTGGGGAACAATGAACGCCCACCTTCTCCAAACGCTTCTCATCTCGGAGAAACTCAAACATTCCTTCATCGGCACGGTCATCACCTATGCAAAGAATAAAATCAATTGACGGCGCCGGGGCGTCGTCCTCTATGCTAAAGTCATTTTCGAGACGCTGGCGTATGGGAAAATCACGAATGTGTTCCAACGTCCGGATAATCGCTGCGCTCTTGTCGACTCCGTTCGGGCGAACCTTGACCCACCGCTGGCGCCCTTCGTCTGCAAGGAGATCAATATTAAGTCCCTGTAGCAGGAAGGACTCTAGATGGTTAAACAGGTCTCTAGCCTGCCATCGTCCAAAATCTGTTTCCGAGTCAATATAATGCCATGTCAGAGTGGCGTCACCTTCTTCAATGACGACTCCTGGAGTTCTTTCCGCAAAATGCTGCATTACCGGGAAAACTTGGCTCTTCCATGCGCCAGAATCCGAGACCAGCCCTGCTTCGTTGCTCAGCGAGACGATGCTCTGTGCACTACCTCTGTTTTTGCCGTCATTGGCAGACAGTAGTGACACTTTCCGTTTGCGCTCTTCCTCGTCAACGAACACGTCTGCATTATTCCTTCTATTCCACATCACCCCTGCACCACATGACGACAGGCTCCTGCCGAAATGGTTTTGGTCGGCGTCAGAAGCAATGTCCGTTGCCGCATCTGAGTTGCTCGCCGTTTGCGAAAACTGCCCGCACGAATTCTGCTGAGGAATAAATCCGTTGGTAGTGTTGTCATTGTACAACGTGATCCACGGAGAACGGCCAGGTGCTCGGAAAAATGCACCATCCTCCGCTGCAAGGTATACGTCGAGATCACCGAGCCACTGCGTGACCGTTTCGCGGTCGCGGCTGGACACGATGAGAATAAAATTGTACGGACTCGCCTCTTTTAGTGTTCGAATCAGGTCGAGCACTTGTTGAGGCGGAACGCCGAGCTTGGCAATGGCTTGAAAGGGCACAAGAGTACCATCCAAGTCAAACACCAGTAAGTTGGATCGCTTTCGCTTTTTGGGTTGGCGTGCCCCGTCGGGCGACACCCATGACGCGTCCTGCGTTTCCGACGGCGATACAAAGTTGTTTTGACGAAAGCCGTCGCGCCCAAGGAAAGCGTCAATCTGCTCATGCGTCATGCCTCCGATGCGCGGCGGCATCCCAAACGACCCAAGCATGACATTTGAAAGCTTGTCCGGCCCCAACTGTGACATCGATGACAAGCCATTGCTGGACGGCACGGGCGAGGGCTGCGCCAGTGTGCCTAGATAGGCGCTTGCAACAACGTTGGAATCTAAAGCAGGCGTTGCAGCGGACGTACCGGCTTCCTGGGCGCCATCGGCTTGCTCTAAATCCTCGAGAAAGTTGAACCCCCACAGCGAGGCTGTGTGCGATGTGACAAAGCGATAAGCAGCATCATTTCTCGTCGCGCGGGCCGCGGCTGGCATTTCAAGCGCTATTTTGATCTTGACGGCCATTTCGCCAATGTTCCACGGGTTGACGTGCAGTGCGGTTGCAAGGCTCTGAGCAGCGCCTGAAAACTCGCTTAGTACGATAGGACCGTTGTTCCCTCCATGCTGGCAAACGGTCCATTCATGAGGCACCAGCCCCATGCCATCCCGCACGGTGCTGACGACACATGCATGGCCGATGCACATGAGGGCGTGTATTTCCGTCGGGGACAACTCGGTGTTAATATAATGAACTGGGGAAAAGGCGAAGGTACCAAAACTAGAATTGATGCGCCCCACAAGCTCGTTGATTTGATTTTGTTGGGTGTGTTGGGCATCGCGGCTCTTGCCCTGCTTGGGCAACATGGCGGCCTGGATGAGGACGACCTTACCAACCATCTCAGGATGGTCTGTCAGCAACTGTTCAAACGCAAGCAGCTTCAACGGTACGCCTGCAAAGCTATCATCCAAGCGGTCAATGCCGACGACAATCTTGCGGCCCTCAAACCTGCCGCGCAGTTCGGCGACGCGGGACTTGACGGCCTTCGAGCTGACATGGTTTCGCAAGGCGCGGACATCAATGCCGCAAGGATAGATTCCGATTTCGCAGCTGCGGCCGACACGCGGGTCGGCCTCGATAGCGTTAGGGGTGCCCTCCAAGCCGAGGAGCCTGGTGCACGAGGACACAAACTGTCGAGAGTAATCGTAGGACAAAAAGGCGATCAAGTCGGCGCCAATGACGCCTCTGAGCAGTTCGACGCGGTGCGGGAAAATGCGAAAAATCTCGGCTGACGGGAACGGGGTGTACAAAAAAAAGCCAATCTTGGCATACCAAAGGCTCTCCCTCAGTAGACTGGGGAGCAGCATGAGGTGGTAGTTGTGGACCCAAATGAGGTCTCCCTCCTCGTAAATCTCGCTGATGGCCTCTGCAAACTTTTTGTTGACAAAGCGATAAGCATTCCAGGCCTCGTCCAAGTTGTCGGGGTCGCCAAACGCGGCGTAGTCGTAATGCAAGAGCGGCCACAAGGCGTCCTCGCAAAAGGTGTCATAGTTGGCCAGCAAGTGCGGCTCGTCGGGGAGCGAGACGGCGACGTACCGCGAGCGCTTGACCTTTTGGACGTCGGGATGCCTTGAGTTGAGGGAGCGCCAGCCGGTGCGATGCTCCTCGCCATAGACCTCCTCAAAAGTGTGTGCCTCAACATCACCCTGGCCATCGGCCGTGCCTACCCAGACAAACGGGAACTCGGAGGCGCCGTGCAGGCTGAAGATAGCCTTTGGCGGAAGACCGCGGTCGAAAAACTGCTGTCGCACGCTTTCCCGATGCTCCTTCTTGGGCAGGCGGAAGCTGACGCTAATGATTCTAGTGCGGGAGCGATCCGGGGCGACGTCCGAGTGCGGGGGGCTGTTGTTTCCAGCGGCGGCATTGGCGCGTGACGGGTGGTCGCGATGCGTGCGGGTGTTGATAATGGAATCGGACACGCTGTGGTTGCGTCGCAGCAGGCGGCGGTTCTTCTGCAGGGCGACGCGGTGGCGTGCCTCGGTGAGCTTGGACTGGACGAGCTGGATCTCCTCGAGCAGGTCGGTCTCGGCGGCATCGAGATACGCGCGGTCGGAGTCACACGGCGGGAGCGGGGAGAGGAGCAAGTCCGAGTACGGCGAGCGCGGGCCGCGCAATGGGTCGGGGAGGGGGTCCGGGAGCGGGTCGGGGAGGGAGGCAGTGGGGGTGGAGAACGGAGAGGACATAGGTTAGCCCGGGGGGAGACGGGGAGGCACGGGATGCATAGAGGCAGCGGAGTTTGGGGTTGGGGGGGGTGGAGCAAGTGCGCGGGGTCGATGCGTAAATTAGGGAGGGAGGGGATGGAGGAGGGGCAAGTGTCGGGCGTTTAACGGGGGGGGGGGGGGAAGGGGGGTGCATGGGAGGCGGTTGCTGGACAGGAGCACTTGTCGGCACCGGGTTGGATGTCGTTTATGAGGGTGTACTGTAGCAGGCAGGCGAGGCGGCACGTGTCATGACACGTGGACACGAGAGTCACGCGAGGTGCGACTCGCCGTGTCATGACACGTGGTCACGAGAGTCACGCGAGGTGCGACTCGCCCGCGGACTGCAATCGCGATCACAGGACAATCGCGATCGCGCCATGGCCGCCGCGAGCAATCAACGCGCTGCGCGAGATACTTGTAAAGTTACATCGAATTTGCACCGCCGCGAATATCCCACCACCAATATCCCACCACCAATATCCCACCACCAATATCCCACCACAAATCTCCCCCGCGGCCAACCCACCCCGCACAAGTGTCCGCCCGCGCCGCATTCTACCGGCGCCATGCCACAGACGTTGTCCACGCACTCCACGTGTAGCGTGAAATCTACCGTATGCGTTAGGATATGCCCCTATGATACCCTGTGATAAAGAAAAAGTCACGCAGACCGCTTCTTCCACCTCAGCGCGGGGTTCGCACACCGCTACCAATCCCTCCTCCTCAGTAAGCGCCCACCCCCCTCCCCCGCACGCCACCACCATGCAAACGGTTTGAGGCTCCAAAGCACCTTCCAAAACCATGCGCGGGCATTGCGCCGTGCCGGCAGCTCAGAGCGAAGATCTGGTCCGGGCCTGGGCAGTACCAGCATGCAGTGACCAGCGTAGCCGCCGGGCAGGTCTTCATCAAGTGTCTGGCCCGGGTCAGAGACCAGTTTGTAAGAGCCATCAA